>NC_056441.1:67294748-67594748 GCF_018296145.1 Oncorhynchus tshawytscha
AATGTGCAGCTTATTTTGGTCTTAACCATGGATACCTCTGATTAGCTTAGGCATTTCATTTGCCTTTAAATGTATTTTATTGTCTTCCCATTGGGAATAGAGTCTGGGCAGCCAACAATTACATACCTTAAAGCAAAGCATGTTTCTAATTAATAGTTTACTATTATAAGTTCATTTAGTTAATAAATTGAGGTCACCTTTATCTAGGGGGTGCATGCCTGTCCCTTTCTGAAATCTTCCCCTACATTTCCATTCAAGTAAAGGAACATGGCCACAGCCACAGAGCAGCTCAAGGTTATCTTCAAGTCAAATCAATTGATAATGTTGTTTTATAAGGAGCTCTCTATGGTAGCGCCTCAAAGGATGCAATTACAGGTGCAATATGGTAACTCAGTATTGTGTGGTTGTGTATGCTTAGTAGGGTTGAATGGCGGGAACTCGGTTAACAATATGTACCAGGATTTACTACCCAAAACAACTCCCTTTTCCCCGGGATGAATAACTGCAAGAAACCTGTCAATTATAATAAATGATTTATATGAACAGCATGGCGTGAAATGGAACTGTTAAATTATAGCTGTGTTTGAATACCCACACTAACATACTGTATACTACATACTTCATGAGTATATACTACATATCATATACTATTAGTTCATTTTAGTATACTATAACGAACAGTATGCTTTCAGTTGAGCGTACTAGCTCTTCGCCTGTCTACCGGAAGTTGATGCTGCTGCTATGCAACCTCTTGCTAGTTAGTTAGCATAACAAATTACTAGCTAGACATTTTAGGACTTCGGTTGTGTTCTTAAATTCAATGTGGAGTGCCAGAGTCAGCTTGTAAATTCAGAGAGTTTCGCTCTCGGGACACTTGGGCCAAGGAGAAGGGATGATTTGAGTGTTCTGGCCTTACAACGGCAGTCAAGCATCCAAGCTAAAGTTGGCTAGCTTGCAAGCTACTTCCAGACACAAAAGAGACCACTCTGACCATTTTACTCGCCCTAGCAGAGCTGGTTAGGCAGTTTTATGTTATCCAGAGCGTTGGTGACTGTAACTGTGCTAATGGCAACAATTAATTTAGCTTTTTTTGCCATCATTTACTGACACTGGCCTCTTTCAACGGGTGTTGACACACTGTAAATTCAATATTCTGATCTTTACAAAAGCACCCGAATGTCCATTAAAAACGCACAACAACTATACCATTTAACTAAGATAAGATAAACATTGGGTAATTAGATAGCCTATAGTTAATATACTGGCAAGTTTGATGTATAAGTAGCCAACTAACATTAGGTAGCTAGCTAACATACCGGTACATACTGCTGTAATGATATGCTATGTGCTTTGTAAGGACAGCGTAGCTATCAAATTGTCAGCCAACATAATGTGTAAGTTAACTTATTTGAAGTCATTACTATATTACATTGCTCAACATTTTCTTAACATTTGTCATTATTAGTTAAAGCAATGAATTTGCATCTGCTCTCGTTGTACTTCAGCTGCATATTTTCTGCCATTTTCTTCAAATCTGAAAACGTTGTGAACCCTGCCCATTTCCTGAAGAATTGCATTATGGGCCCTAAAGTATGGAAATAGTGTCCTCTGCCTGTATACTTCATATTTTGGCGAATTTAGTACAACATCCGGGAACTTTTGGCATACTAACAATATCCATACAGTATACAGTATACGCAATTCAAGTCACAATTAGTACGGTTAGTATGAGTATTCGAAAACAGCTTTTATGCAATGTCTAAATCTGGCTTCTCTATGGCCTCTGCATGATGAATCAACACTTGTGGGGACAGACCCATCACAGTATGGAGCGTGCAGTTCACAATGTACAGTATGTAGACCTATCATCTCATGATAACTTTTTTTCTTGTGACAAGTAGGTTAGATTTGATGCAGCATAGCCTATGCTGCATTAATATAAAGACTGAATGCGCGTCTAATTTATCCACCTCCATCTGGTTTTCGGGGGTCACCTTGTTTTTTAATTGTAGAGATTATTTTTTCCTTGCAGCTGTAGAGTTTTAAAACAGCCTATCACTCGAATATGGTTGCTTTAAATCAGTGCACGTGTGAGCACTCTCTCACAGTCTTTCTCTTTCTCCATCAACTCCATTCAAATTGCATCCAAAATAGATAATCGTGTTCTAGATTGATAATCAATAAACTATAGCCCTATATATAGGCCTACATTTCCTAGCATACTTCTTTCAGGTAATATATTCAATGCAGTATTAGCCTTATATTTAGAACAAAAATATAAACGCAACATGTAAAGTGTTGGTCCCATGAGCCGAAATATAAAATCCCAGAAATGTTCTATACACACAAAAAGCTTATTTTTCTCAAATTTTGTGCACACATTTTTGTATATCCCTGTTAGTGAGCATTAATCCTTTACCAAAATAATCCCTCCACTTGACAGGTGTGGCATATCAAGAAGCTGATTAAACAGCATGATCATTATACAGGTGCACCTTGCACTGGGGACAATAAAAGGCCACTCTAAAATGTTTTGTCACACAACAACACAATCTCACACTCAATTCGTGCAAATCTGTGCAGAAAGTATTTCAGCAGATTTCAAATGTTTTTGTGTGGCTTAATTCGTGCGAAAAGACACATTTTTGTGCGACTTAATTCGTTGGAAAATAAAATGTTTTTAGGGTCAAACTTCAGAACAATCTTTTGAAAGTTATTAGAGCAATGCATAACGGGCAATGGTGTGCCACACTGGCTTTTTTATTGTGTCCCATATTTGTTTTCTTTGCTTGTTTTCTCTTAATACTTTGGGATACCGGTGCACTTGTAGTCAGAAAGGCCCATTTTTCGGTGTTCGGCGGTTGACATCACCGATCTTCTAGCCATCACTGATCCATTTTTCATTTTCCATTGGTTTTGTCTTGTCTTCCATCACACCTGGTTCCAATCCCATCAATTACATGTCCTTATCGGTGATTGTTTGATTGTAATGTTTGTGTAAGTTATGTGTTGGTACGCGACGGGTTTTGTACCCACTTTGATTATTTTATATATTTTGTTTTTTGGAGTTTTGTTAACTTTTATTAAATGACTCCTTTTATACCAAGTTCATTCTCCTGCGCCTGACTTCCTTGCCACCAACACGCACCGTGTAACGATCTTCGTTGGGTGAATGAGAGGAGGACCAAAATGCAGCGTGATGATTATCCATTTTTAATGGGATACTTAAACAACGAACAAAAACAATGAACCGACAAAAGGAACGAAGACGAAACAGCCCCGTAACGTGAATACCAACACAGGAACACTGGAAACAGGAACAATCACCCACACCCCACAATACAAAACAGGCTACCTAAATATGGTTCCCAATCAGAGACAACGACTAACACCTGACTCTGATTGAGAACCATATCAGGCCAAACACATAGAAACAGACAAACTAGACATACAACATAGAATGCCCACTCATATCACACCCTGACCAAACAAAACATAGAAACAAACAACGCAAACTATGGTCAGAGTGTGACACACCCATCACAGTAGGCCACTGTTGCCAACACAATTTTCTTCATAAAGTATTTCATATTTTGTGGAGCCTACATGGAACAATTTTCTTTCTACATATTTTAATACAAGGCTCCACTTTTTCATGTACATTACACCATTTCTTTCATAATGCATTTTATAAAAGGTTATGTCGTATTTTATGAGGGTTGCCAGATTGGAGAAAAAGACAGATTTTTATTTTGTGGTATCGATGAAGGTATTAAATTAAGGAATGGGGATACATGGGAAATTATAATACACACACAAACACTTACTTTGTTTGTACTCATGTTATAGTCAACTCTTGACTTTGTATGAATTATATATTTTTTATATATGTGTTGTCACGGCTGTTGAAGGGTGAGGTGCAGCGTGGTGAGCGTACATATTACTTTATTAAAGAATGATGCCGACAAAAAACAATAAACCATGCAAAACAAACCGTGAAGCTAAAGGCAAACAAAGACAACTTCCCACAAAGAACGGTGGGGGAAAAAAAGCCACCTAAGTCTGGTTCCCAATCAGAGACAACGATAGACAGCTGTCCCTGATTGAGAACCATACCCGGCCAAAACATAGAAATAGAAAATCATAGAAACACAAAACATAGAATGCCCACCCCAACTCACGCCCTGAGCAAACCAAGATAGAGACATAAAAAGGATCTCTAAGGTCAGGGCGTGACATGTGTAGTGGCGCCTCTAGCATTGCGATGCTGTGCATTAGATTGCTGCGCCACTCGAGAGGTCCTGTATGAACTCTTTTAAATTCAATATTTGTATCTAGTTTAACGTTTGTAGTTTGCATGTTTCAGTTATGATTAACGTGGTTAAACAGTCGTAAATCTCTGCTTGAATTAGCTTTTGCTATATTTGTCATTTTATACATATTCTGTATTTCCACTGAAAAAATCAATAATTTATCAACACACTACTGTAAATAAATGGACACAACTTGCTCTCCGTAAATTAATGGTGAGAATTAACTAAGCAAGTCAGTTAAGAACAAATTCTTATTTACAATGACAGCCTACCGGGGAACAGTGGGCTTACTACCTTGATCAGGGGCTGGATGACAGATTTTTACCTTTACCTTCAGGGATTCGATCCAGAAACCTTTCAGTTACTGGCCCAACACTCTAACCACTAGGCTACCTGCCACCCCAATAATAATGATTCAAGTTCTATCACCTTAAAAAGGGTGTATTTATAACCTCTGGGGTATAAGATGTTGGGCAAAGGGGTAGAAGAGAGTCTGACATATAACCCCTAACTTGAGTTCAGTCTTCGCCAATGAGATCCAAGAGGGGCCTAGCTTCGTCCTTTATGATTGGTCTTGATTCTAGGCCATATAAGATCCCACATCCATCTCATTAGATCAGAACAGGATGGATCAACATATTACTGGTTTGCATCCTAAAAAAAGGCTAGTTGTGTTTTGCTGCGTAACACACTTACATTATCTGTCTACTCATATGATGTGGATCATTGTCAGGTTATTAGATGTATAAGCTTCAGTAACAAAAGAACACCATGGTTGTAATAACACTTTAAACAGATTGTTTGTAAATGTGTAGAATGTGTTTGTTTTGGGTCCACGCTGGTATGTTAATTAACTATGTAAATTAGACAATCACAGAGGATTTTCTTCTGAATAACTGGTCAGGGCATACCACTTTCCATTCAGCTTCAGGCAACTTTGATGTAAGGCTTGATCACATCTGTAGTGACTACTTCTATCCGTCATGCCCATTGTTGCTTATCCATTGTTCACTAGATATATCAATGTAATTAAACCCAACACAATGTTGAAAAACAGAATGCTTCCCACCACTAGATCACATAACTAGACATGAGCTAGGCGTGATCCCAACACTTCCACCAATGTAGCGGAAGAAAGTGAAAGCTGCAACAGGGACTCTAACCAGAGCTCATACGTAGCAAAGTGAGCTCTAACGGCCGTTGACATGAAAGCCCAGTCGGCCTCTGGGCAGAGGCAGTAGGCCTACAATGCTGGCATATGCCTTGTTACAACAGCCTAAGTACATAACATGATTGATATGACCGTAATAATCATCATGAAATGGCCTTGGAAGTGCCATAAGTGTAAGCCAACATAATTCATTATTTTATTGAACCTGTTTAACTGCATTGATATGGCTTAATTGATCATAATCCAGACTTGTTATAGTTGCAAATACCATGCAGTTGCACCAGGGGAATTTAAACAGTCTTCTGTTTCCCACATTTATTGATGAATTAATTTGCCATCATGAAAATGTATCCCCATTCCCCAATCAAATTCCTTCATTGATACCACAAAAAAACAACAGGCAAATACAGATTTTTACTCCAATCTTGCAACCCTCATAAAATCCAACATAGAACCAGTATTCCAAAATATTACGTGAAAACAAGCATAGAAAAAAGCATTGACATTAATAATAAAATAAAAAAACTTAAGGCTACTATTATATTAAGTATTTATATTATTATATTATGTATTTCGGTGACAACCTGGATGTAGAACACCATTGCCCAAAATGCATTGACCAATAACTTTCGAAATGATTGTTCCGAAGTTTGCCCCTCTAAAACGCATTTTTCTACGAATTAAGAAGCACAAAACGTGTGTATTTTAACACAAATTATGCCACACAAAAATGCACAAAATCTGCTGAAATACTTTTAGTACATATTCACTGGATAAAATATATATATATATATATTATGTCCCCTCCACTTCTAAAGCCAAAGTGGCGCCCCTGGTTATGCATAATAAGCTTCTAATTTATAGCCTCTGTCTCTTGCCCAATATGCAAGAATGCTGTGCTCCGCTGGTGTCTCCTTAAAAAACGCTCTTTAGCTCTTGGAGTCCCATACAGGAAAAGCTAGACTAGAATAGCTTGTTGGACATTTTTGTTGTTGTTGCATTTGTTAAACCAGTAAACTTTTCGAAGCGGGACGCAAGCTCTTTTTGCTGAATGTTAAATCCAGCAGCCAATAGAACTTATGGGTAGTTTGAAAGAGAGTGAATGTCCGATCGTGGTAGGCTATAGCAGTTATTTATTCAGACCCATAACCATTCAATCTTCGTGAAGAGAAGTGAAAGCCTTCTTCATATAATTCTAGTCCTATATTTTTCAAGGATGTCATTAGAATGATTAAGACAAGGACAACAAAGCGTATTTTATTTAACTGTTGAAAGCGAGGAAGAATGAAGCAACAATACAGAGAGAAACGGAGGCTAATAACATTAGGGGAAGTTTTATGAAAGGTATATATGCGTCAGCCTACAATTTATATATAAATAGGCCCTATTATATTTCAAAATTAAAGTTGAATGTGCTGCAGGAGAATCGCATGTTCTCTTCTGCTTAATCATGGTTTAAACAATGTGCGTAATTCCAGCCCATATAACACAGTATAATACAATACAGTACAGTAATACACTCAAAAAGATAAGCCTACTGGAGCAAGTTTAATTTATTGAACCAAGAGAGCGTATACAGTTGAAGTCAGAAGTTTACATACACATAGGTTGGAGTCATTAAAACTTGTTTTTCAACCACTCCACAAAGGTCTTGTTAACAAACTATAGTTTTGGCAAGTCGGTTAGGACATCTACTTTGTGCATGACACAAGTAAATTCTCCAACAATTGTTTACAGACAGATTATTTCACTTATAATTCACTGTATCACAATTCCAGTGGGTCAGAAGTTTACATACACTAAGTTGACTGTGCCTTTAAACAGCTTGGAAAATGTCCGAAAATTATGTCATGGCTTTAGAAGCTTCTGATAGGCTAATCGCCATCATTTGAGTCAATTGTAGGTGTACCTGTGGATGTATTTCAAGGCCTACCTTCAAACGCAGAGCCTCTTTGGGAAAATCAAAAGAAATCAGCCAAGACCTCAGAAAACAATTGGAGACCTCCACAAGTCTGGTTCATTCTTTGGGAGCAATTTCCAAACGCCTGAAGGTACCACGTTCATATGTACAAACAATAGTACGCAAGTATAAACACCATGGGACCACGCAGCCGTCATACCGCTCAGGAAGAAAGAAAAATGATGTGGATATATTGAAGCAACATCTCCAGACATCAGTCAGGATGTTAAAGCTTGGTCGCAAATGGGTCTTCAAAATGGAGAATGACACCAAGCATACTTCCAAAGTTGTGGCAAAATTACTTAAGGACAACAAAGTCAAGGTGTTGGAGTGGCCATCACATAGCCCTGACCTCAATCCAATATAAAATTTGTGGGCAGAACTGATAAAGCTTGTGCGAGCAAGGAGGCCTACAAACCTGACTCAGTTACACCAGCTCTGTCAGGAGGAATGGGCCAAAATTCACCCAACTTATTGTGGGAAGCTTGTGGAAGGCTACCTAAAGTTTTTGACCCAAGTTAACCAATTTAAAGGCAATGTTACCAAATACTAATTGAGTGTATGTAAACTTCTGACCCACTGGGAATGTGATGAAAGAAATAAAATCTGAAATAAATCATTCTCTCTACTATTATTCTGACATTTCACATTCTTAAAATAAAGTGGTGATCCTAACTGACCTAAGACAGGGAATTTTTACTAGGATTAAATGTTAGGAATTGTGAAAAACTGAGTTTAATGTATTTGTCTAAGGTGTAACTTCCTACTTCAACTGAAGCTAGCTGTGTCTATGTATGCCGAATGTGCTGCAGCAGAATCGCATGTTCTCTTCTGCTCTTGTGTTTTTCTGTAGTGCGTAATGTGCAGTAGCCTATATCATACATGTATTGGATAACAGCACGATCATTTGGGCTTTTTTGGACTTGGGCTCATTAAATGATGTTAATGTAGGACTCATTAAATGTTGTTAATGTAGGGCTCATAACAGTATTTGATATAGGTCTCATCAGGCTCAGGTAGCATCAGGTTTTAATGCTCTAGTCAAATCCAGACATTTATATGCTTTATAATGCTTTTGAATGACACTATCGGTTTGTTCTCGGAATTGAACATTTGTACCAGGAAAATATTCAACCCTAATACTTAGTGTCTGTGACTGTTGTGTTTATGCCATATAGCATCAGCTGTAGATGAGGTCATTCATGTTTAGGATAAGTTAGAGGCATTTGGCATTATTTACTGTCCAATCCATCCACTTCCAACACAGCGCACATATCACAGACTGTTACACTTGAATGTTTTTGTGTGACTTTACATTACTTTTTTTTGGAAAGATTATTCTTTATTTTTTTGTATGGCAGATGGATCGTTCAGATTGAACTATAATTGCTTTATCAATCATCAATGGCTGCACGCACATGTGAACAGGGATAGAGAGTGAGATGGGCATAGGGGCTTCATCAATATGTTCCACTGGGACCTGATATCTCACTGGGGAAATATGAAGCAAGACGCATCACCAACTTAACATTCATCCATAGCATGGGTGCTAAAGATTGATTTCATCAAACTTCCCTGAGGAGGGAAGGACATGTTCAATTCAATTTAAATTGTGTTGAGTTTGACATGTTTTAGACGTCTCACAATTTTGTCACATTGTCAGAGTGACAGAGAGACAAAAACCCCAGAGAGAGGCAACCCCCTTTCAAAAGCAATCACCAGTAGTACCAGAAGAAGAAACAACTCCCATAACTTGATCTAGGGAGGGACCAAGCAATGTTGAGAAAAACAGTTTGCTTTTGGATTGATATGTTCAAAATGGAACCAAAATGAACGTGTACTATAATTCCCATTTGAGAATGGAGGTGGTGTTGCACAATCTATCATTATGATTGAATGTGTATATTTCAGTCAATTTGCTCTGTGCCTCACAGTTGAGTGGAGTTCAATTTTATACAAAGAAGAAACATAATGACTTTAGAGAGCAAAATCTCAGTGGACCCTTAATACAAGAGCTTACAACAGATCAACATTTCCTTGGGGTGCAAAGTCATTCTTTGTCCCTGTGGATTAACTAGCTAGTCAGACACTCAGGAATGTTTTCCTCTCAAAGATGCATTCTGAAATGGCCAAGTACCAATTGAGAATATCTCACTATTGGGTTGTTGGTCAATCTGGAGAATGCTATTGAAGCAGACCTATTGAGTTATTTGAGTTGAGTTATACTTATACTACCGTTCTAAAGTTTGAGGTCACTTAGAAATGTCCTTGTTTTTGAAAGAAAAACTTTTTTTTTGTCCTTTAAAATAACATCAAATTGATCAGAAATACAGTGTAGACATTGTTAATGTTGTAAATGACTATTGTAGCTGGAAACGGCAGATTTTTTATAGAATATCTACATAGGCGTACAGAGGCCCATTATCAGCAACCATCACCCCTGTGTTCCAATGGCACACTGTGTTAGCTAATCCAAGTTTAAAAAGCTAATTGATCATTAGAAAACCCTTTTGCAATTATGTTAGCACAGCTGAAAACTGTTGTGCTGATTAAAAACTAGTTGAGACTAGTTGAGTGTCTGGAGCATCAGCATTTGTGGATTCGATTACAGGCTCAAAATGGCCAGAAACAAATAACTTTCTAATGAAACTGGTCAATCTATTCTTGTTCTGAGAAATGAAGGCTATTCCATGCGAGAAATTGACAAGAACCTGAAGATCTCGTACAACAATGTGTACTATCCATTCACAGAGCAGCGCAAACTGGCTCTAACCAGAATAGAACGAGGAGTGGGAGGCCCCGGTGCACAACTCAGCAAGAGGACAAGTACATTAGAGTGTCTAGTTTGAGAAACAGACGCCTCACAAGTCCTCAACTGGCAGCTTCATTAAATAGTACCCACAAAACATCAGTCTCAATGTCATCAGTGAAGAGGCGACTCCAGAATGCTGGCCTTCTAGGCAGAGTTGCAAAGAAAAAGCCATATCTCAGACTGGCAATAAAAAGTAAAGATTAAGATGGGCAAAAGAACACAGACACTGGACAGAGGAACTCTGCCTAGAAGGCCAGAATCCTCTTCACTGTTGACGTGAAGAGGCAATGAAGGCAATGAAGGCAACGTGTTATCAAGGTGAACACGTAACCAGCCAAAACCAGCCATCTAATTTCACAGAATCTCAGTGAGCTTCATTGCATTGTAATAATTTAGCAATTTGCAGATTAGTAAATCATATTTTCATAGATTCTGTATGTTGTTTGTTGGCCTTGTTTATTTGTTATAAGTATGTGTGTAAACCGTTTCCAATTCAGTGTATGAGACTGCTGATAAAGAGATAAAACATGTCTCCTCTCCACTGTGAAGGGCTGACAAGCTCAGCAGGGGTAGTTACCATGATGATGATAAATATTTCACAACGCCCCAGTCAACTGTGTGAAGTTAGCTGCGTTTGGTAGACAAAATAGAGAGGAGAGTAAAGAAACAGGTCAATAATAGTCATTTGAAACATGGTTTTCTTGTTGAGGCTCTCTATTGAGGCTCTAAAACTGATGTCTATTAACAGCCTGCACTGATGCAAGTGCAGAAACATAAAAATCACTCGTCCAAATTCATATTTGTACAAAAATCATATCAAGAACAACTGAGCGAGAGAGAGCAAGTGAGAGGGGAGAGAGAGAGGAAGAGCGAGAGAGAGGAAGAGAGCAGGTGAGAGAGAGGAAGAGAGAGAGAGGGTGAGAGAGACGAAGAGAGAGAGAGAGAGAGGGAGAGAGAGAGAGAGAGAGGAAGAGTGAGAGAGGGGAAGAGAGAGAGGAAGAGAGAGAGAAAGAGAGAGAGCAGGTGAGAGAGAGGAAGAGAGAGAGAGGGTGAGAGAGATGAGAGAGAGAGAGAGGGAGAGAGAGAGAGAGAGGAAGAGTGAGAGAGAGGAAGAGAGAGAGGAAGAGAGAGAGGAAGAGAGAGAGGAAGAGAGAGAGAAAGAGAGAGAGCAGGTGAGAGAGAGGAAGAGAGAGAGAGGGTGAAAGAGATGAAGAGAGAGATGAAGAGAGAGAGAGAGAGAGAGAGAGAGAGAGAGAGAGAGGGGGGAGAGAGAGAGAGAGAGAGAGAGAGAGAGAGAGAGAGAGAGAGGAAGAGTGAGAGAGGAAGAGAGAGAGGAAGAGAGAGAGAAAGAGAGAGCAGGTGAGAGAGAGGAAGAGAGAGAGAGGGTGAGAGAGATGAAGAGAGAGAGGGAGAGAGAGAGAGAGAGAGAGAGAGAGGAAGAGTGAGAGAGAGGAAGAGAGAGAGGAAGAGAGAGAGGAAGAGAGAGAGAAAGAGAGAGAGCAGGTGAGAGAGAGGGTGAGAGAGATGAAGAGAGAGATGAAGAGAGAGAGAGAGAGAGAGAGAGAGAGAGGAAGAGCGTCAGAACTGTTTAGTGAGCGCTCCAGCTGAAGTGTTGAGACACTAAAGAAATGTGCAGAAGAAAACAACGGTAAAATCAAACAGAATTCTTTCTATTTGACCTCATTCAAATCACCCTGTACTGCTTTCATCTACTGGGAAAGGTGCCAGACTATACAAAGGAAGTATTGTTTTTGGGAGTTAGAATTTTCCTTTTGACAGCTCATTGAGATAATATTAAACTAATTCCCTCCCTTTATTTGCACATACAGTGCAACCCCTGATACCAAACAGAATCTACCATGTTTCCAAGTTATGATGAAACTGCCAGACTCAAATACTCTGATCAATATTTGAGATAAAAACATCTCAATATTATTTTCCTCAGATAATGATGGCACATCTAAATAATCTGAAAGTTTGTCAATAGACGGGGGAAACATTGCTTCCTAACTGATGTGACTAGTGATTTTCCCATGTATACTGAACAAAAATATTAACGCAACATGTAAAGTATTGGTCCCATGTTTCATGAGCTGAAATAAAAGATCCCAGAAATTTTACACAAAAAGCTTATTTCTCTCAAATTTGTGCACAAATGTGTTTACATATCAATAAGCTAATTAAATAGCATGATCATTACACAGGTGCAACTGTAAAAAATGAAAGGCCACTCTAAAATGTGCAGTTTTGTCACACAACACAATGCCACAGATGTCTCAATTTTGAGGGAGCATGCAATTGGCATGCTGACTGCAGGAATGTCCACCAGAGCTGTTGCCAGAGAACTGAATTTCCATTTCTCTACCATACGTCGCCTCCAACATCGTTTTAGAAAATTTGACAATACGTCCAACCGGCCTCAGAAACGCAGACCACATGTAACCACGCTAGCCCAGGACAACCACATCCGGCTTCTTCACCTGTGGGATCATCTGAGACCAGCCACCCGGACAGCTGATGAAACAGGAGTATTTCATTCTGCAATAAAGCCCTTTTGTAAGGAAAAACTCATTCTGATTGGCCGGGCCTAGCACCCCAGTAGATGTGCCTGGCTCCCAAGTGGGTGGCCCTGTGCCCTCCCAGGCCCAACCATGGCTGCACCCCTGGCCAGTCATGTGAAGTCCATAGACTGGGGCCCAATTCATTTCTTTCAATTGACTGATATCCTTATATGATCTGTAACTCAGTAAAATAATTGAAATTGTTGCATGTTGCGTTTATATTTTTGTTCAGTATAAGTATGTTTCCTTTGTTCATATTGTAGAAACAGTACAGCGTGCATATGACCAATGTTTTAGAGATGCTAATTTATTCTAAACCGGTCTATGCCTAATCACAGCCTGTACTGAGTAAGGCATTATGCATGATGTTATAATAATAGGTCTAGAAAGGTATTTGCCAACATTGCATTCTCAGAACCCAATTCAAATCAAGTCATATCAAATTGTATTAGTCACATGCGCCGAATACAACCTTACAGTGAAAAGCTTACTTACGAGCCCCGAACCAACAATGCAGTTTAAAAAAATACGGATAAGAATAAAAAATAAAAGTAACAAGTAATTAAGAGCAGCAGTAAAACAAAAATAGCAAGACTACTGTATATAGAGGGGGTGTCACGTTCTGACCTTAGTTCTTTTATTATGTCTTTGTTGTAGTATGGTCAGGGCGTGAGTTGGGTGGGTTGTCTATGTTCCTTTTTCTACGTTTTGGGATTTCTGTGTTTGGCATGGTATGGTTCTCAATCAGAGGCAGCTGTTTATCGTTGTCCCTGATTGAGAACCATATTTAGGTAGCCTGGTTTCACTTTTGAGTTGTGGGTGATTCTTTTCTGTCCAGTGTTTTCTGCACCTTTCAGGACTGTTTCGGTTTTCGTTTATTTCACGTTGTTATTTTGTATTTTGTTGTTCAGTTAATAAACATCATGAACACATACCACGCTGCGCATTGGTCCGACATTTCATACTCCTCGTCGGCGGAGGACGAAGAATCCGTTACAGAATCACCCACCACCAAAGGACCAAGCAGCGTGGTAACGGGCAGCAGCAGCAGCGATCTCAGGACTCCTGGACATGGGAGGAGATCCTGGAAGGCAAAGGACCCTGGGCACAGGCTGGGGAATATTGCCGCCCCAAGGCAGAGTGGAGGCAGCGAAAGCTGAGAGGCGGCGGTATGAGGAGGCAGCATGGCAGCGCGGCTGGAAGCCCGAGAGGCAGCCCCAAAAATTTACTGGGGGAGTTGCACACGGGGAGTGTCAGGTAGGAGAGGTTTGAGCGAGTCGCTGTGGGGAGCGCAGGGCAGTTGACCGGGGTAGGGGTAGCCAGGTGGAAAGCATGTCCAGCCGTAGAAAAATGCTTGTTGAAATTCTCAATTATAGTGTATTTAGTGGTGGTGACAGTGCTTTCTAGCCTCAGTGCAGTGGGCAGCTGGGAGGAGATGCTCTTATTTTCCATGGACTTTACAGTGTCCCAGAACTTTTTTGAGTTTGTGCTACAGGATGCAAATTTCTGCTTGAAAAAGCTAGCCTTAGCTTTCCTAACTGCCTGTGTATATTGGTTCCTAACTTCCCTGTAAAGTTGCATATCACAGGGGTTATTCGATGCTAATGCAGAACGCCACAGGATGTTTTTGTGCTGGTCAAGGGCAGTCAGGTCTGGAGAGAACCAAGGGCTATATATGTTCCTGGTTCTACATTTTTTGAAAGGGGCATGCTTATTTAAGATGAAGAGGAAGGCACTTTTAAAGAATGACCAGGCATCCTCTACTGACGGGATGAGGTCAATATCCTTCCAGGATACCCGGGCCAGGTCAATTAGAAAGGCCTGCTCGCCACTTTAAACACTGCCACTTAATATAATGTTTACATACCCTACATTACTCATCTCATATGTATATGTATATACTGTACTCCATATCATCTACTGCATCTTGCCATCTTTATGTAATGCATGTTTCACTAGCCACTTTAAACAATGCCAATTTTATGTTTACATACCCTACATTACTCATCTCATATGTATATACTGTACTCGATACCATCTACTGCATCTTGCCTATGCTGTTCTGCACCATCACTCATTCATATATATTTATGTACATATTCTTTATCCCTTTACACTTGTGTGTAGAAGGTAGTAGTTGTGGAATTGTTAGGTTATATTACTCGTTGGTTATTACCGCATTGCCGGAACTAGAAGCACAAGCATTTCGCTACACTCTCATTAACATCTGTTAACCATGTGTATGTGACAAATAAAATTTGATTTGATTTGATTTGGCAGAGTGTGCTAGGGCAGTGGATAAAACAAACTTAGGGAGGAGGCTTCTAATGTTAACATGCATGAAACCAAGACTTTTACGGTTACAGAAGTGAACAAATGAGAGCGCCTGGGGAATAGGAGTGGAGCTAGGTACTGCAGTGGCTGGGTTAACCTCCACATCACCAGAGGAATAGAGGAGGAGTAGGATAAGTAGGATAAGGGTACGGCTAAAGGCTAAAAGAACTGGTCGCCTAGTACGTTCAGAACAGAGAGTAAAATAACAGATTTCTAGGCATGGTAGAATAGATTCAAGGCATAATGTACAGACAAAGGTATGGTAGGATGTGAATACAATGGGGTAAACCTGTGCATAGAGTGACGATGAAAGAGATATTGTCTCTCTGGGTATCAGCTTTCGGCTGATGTACATGATGGGGTTCTCCTCCCCATCGTGTATCTGGGACAGAACGGCCCCTAGTCCCGTGTCACATGCATTTGTGTGGACCAACATCGGCACCTGGAAATCGGACGTTACAAGAATCGGATGGGAGCACAGCGCTTCCTTCAGGTGGCTGAACTCCGCTTCTGTCTCGTCCATCCATTTCACTGTTTTCGGGAGGCGGGCCCTGGTTAGATTGGTGAGGGGGGAAGCTATAGCCGCAAAGTTGGGGATAAACCGGCTATAGTATCCTGCCAGTCCCATGAAGGACTTGACCTGTGTCTTGGTGCGTGGAACAGGCCAATCACGTATTGCGTGAACCTTCCTCTCCTGGGCTTGAGGTTACCCGTCCGATCAAATACCCCAGGTACTCCACCTCCTTGAACCCTAGTTTGCATTTCTTGGGGTCCGAGGTCAACCCGGCTTGTCTGAGCGCGTCCAGGACATCCTGGAGGCACGTCAGGTGCTCTTCCCAACCTTGGCTGTGGATGATGATATCATCCAAATATGCCGCTGCGTACTGCTGGTGTGGTCAAAATACTTTGTTCATCACATCGCTGGAATGTGGGCGGGGCTCTGTGGAGACAGAACTGGAGCACCTGGTACTGATACAATTCGTCTGTTGTCGAAAACGCCGTCTTCTCCCGGGAGGAGGCTCCCAACGTTATCTGCCGATATCCTTTGGTCAGGTCAAGGGTGCTGATGTACCGGGCCTTTCCCAATCATTACAGAAGCGCAGGCTACCGTCTGATTTGGGCACAAATGCGATGGGGCTGCACCATGCACTGTGAGACTCTTCAATGACTCCCATCCTCAGCATAGCCTCCACTTCCTGTTTTACGGCCTCCGGAATCCGATATGGCCTCTTTCGTACCGTTTCCACAGCTCGGGTATGGATGTGGTGTTCAATGAGGGTCGTGCGGCCAGGCTTCTCGGAGGACACCGGCGTTTTCCGTTTGACTAGCTCCCTGAGCTCTTGCTTTTGGGCCAGGTCGAGGTCCTCATTGCTCGGGACCACCACTGGTACCATTGGCGTCCTGGGTCCCGACCATAACATGGCCAAGGATGTCCTCCTGTGCCATTTCTTCAACACGTGGTAAATCTGTGTGGTTTCCGTCTCCCAGGCTGCCGTACGCGGTAATTTACAGGTCCCAGCTTCTCGATCACCTCATAGGGCCCGTGCCATGTTTTCAGGAACTTACTTTCGGCCGTGGGGATCAAGACCAACACCCTGTCTCCCACCTGGAATTCTCGGGGCTGGGCTCCCCAATTGTAGACCTGGGCTTGGGCGCATTGGGCCTTCTCCATTTGTTCCCTCACGACTGGCCATAAGGCTGTTATCCGCTCCCTCATCGTCTCCACGTGCTCTACCACGCTGCGTAAGAGGGTCGGTTGGGCTTCCCACATCTCCTTGGCGAGGTCCAGTAGGCCGCGTGGCCTCCTCCCATAGAGGAGTTCAAAAGGGGAAAACCCTGTGGAGGACTGGGGTACTTCTCGGATTGAGAACATTAGGTGGGATAGTAGCAGGTCCCAGTTCTTCCTGTCCTGCTTAATGACCTTCCGCAGCATTTGTTTGAGCGTTGTATTGAACCGCTCGATGAGCCCATCCGTCTGCGGGTGAAAGACGGGACATAAACTCAGTACCTTGGTCTGTCAGGATCCCGTTCGGGATGCCCACCCGGCTAAAGAGGTGGAACAGCTCCCGTGCGATTCCCTTGGACATCACTGCCCGTAGGGGAATGGCCTCGGGATACAGGGTGGCATAGTCTACTATTACCAGGATGTACCGGTGTCCTCGTGCTGTTTTTACCAGGGGTCCCACTATGTCCATGGCCATGCGTTCAAAGGGCACCCCGATGATCGGTAGGGGGACCAGTGTGTTTCGGAAGTGTGCCTTTGGGGCAGTTATTTGACCCGCCGGGCAGCTGCGACAGTAGTCTTCCACAGCCCTCCTCATCCCGGGCCAGTGGTACTGGGCGGGGATCCGTTCCCGGGTCTTCTCCATTCCCAGATGCGCCCCCAACAGGTGGGTGTGGGCCAGCTGAACAACAGTTCCCACGTACTGTCTGGGCACAAACAATGCCTCTCGAAGTTCCCTCTGTTGGCGCAACACCTGATACAAAAGGTTATTGTTGATTTGGAAATGGGGGTATCGCCAGTCACTCACCCCCGGAAGTAGCTGTCCATCTACCACTATCACTTGGGCTGTGAAAGCTTTCAAGTTAGGGTCCTCCCACTCGGCTGTCCCAAATTGTCCCCTCAGTTGGCCCCCAGGGGGTGTCTCGACTGGCCCTTCAAAATCTAGGAGGGGAAGGCTGGGCTCTTCCTCCTGTGGTTCCCCAGGGGGGTCGGGTTCCGGCACCCCCTCCAACTCCGGACCCATAGATACAGGTTGGTCAACCGTTTGATTCTGGGCCGCACATGCGATGGGTCGTCCTTGCTCTCGTCTTCGGATGGCTCGTACCTCCTTCCTCAGCTCGTGCTCCCACAGGGCCGCGAATGGTGGACAATCTCGTCCCACTAGGAGAGGTACCGTCAACTCTGGTACTGCACCCACCATCATCTGGCAGTTCCCTTGTGGCGTCATGATGTTGGCCCATACGGTTGGTGTCCCTGTGAACACAGGGAATAGACATCTCCCTACCCCGTTCGGTCTCCTGGTTCAGCAGGCTCGTGGTTATGAGAGTAACCATACCTCTGGAGTCTAATAGAGCTTCTGTGTCGTGTCCGTCAACCTTCACCGAGACCATGGGTGCAGTTGATTTGTGGTGTGCCCAACAGGAGGTGATGTAGTTCACTGCGTGACCCATCTCGCTTCCAGGGCTTGCTGATGGCATTGACTCCTCTCGAGCCGGGCAATTCCAGGCCTTTGGTCTCCATCTACCTGGGGTTGACGGTGGCGGGTCGGCCCTACCCCAGCCGTCTCTCCACTGCTTCCAGGAGGCCCTCCAAGGTCTGGGGTGCGCATAGACTCGCTGCCCTCTTCATGTCATGGGGTAGGGCCGTAGGAAGCGATTCAGGACCACTTTGTGTAGGATGGAGAGGGTGGGTAAGTCAGTTAGGAGCCATCCCCTGGTGACGCATAGTAGGTCACTCGTCTGGGCTCGGGGGGATGCGTCGGCTACGAACCTTCAGTTGTGGAATAGTTGAGCCCGATGGGCCAGGCTGTACCCATGGCGGCTGAGTATCTTCCGTTTGAATCCATCGTAGTTAGCCACCTGTTCATCGTTCAGGTCCCAATATGCCTTTTGGGTATTCCCAGAGAGGAACGGGGCCAGCAGACTGGCCCACTTCTGCTTTGGCCATTCTTCCCGTAGTGCTGTCCGTTCAAAAGTACAGAGGTAGGTTTTGATGTCATCATCTTCTGTTAGCTTGATTAAAAACTGGTTTGGATGTGATTCAGTAGACGCTCCTCCTTGTAGCTTCCTGATTTCCTCAATGAGGCGGAAGTTTTGTAGCCGCTGTTCCTCCAGCGTTCCTTCCTGCACTGCCCCTTGGGCTTGTTGGGCCCGGATGAACTGAGCTATCAACTCGTCCATGCTGATGCTGCGTAAATGTCGACCCTGATCTGACCACGTTGTCAGAGTGCCCGCATTCTCCACCACTTGTGGCAGACCAGGGGGTTGGGTCAAAACGTTTACACAGATCAGACACGGACAGAGTAGGATTAGCTCAGTTTCAAAGGTGTTTATTAAAATAATAGTGCAAAAGAAAATAATAGGTCTCCCCCAAGAGACCCTCTCCGGGATACCGTCTTCTGGGCTTCGGGTCTTGCTGTATCCTGTGGGGATCAAAAACTGTACTCCCTCCTGTTACCTCTAGTACCGTCCCCAACTATACGGGAGTCCTTTCCTCCCACAGTCTCTCCCCTGTGTGCTGCCCTTCTGGCAGCTTTATGGGACTTGTATAGCTGGTGAGCAATCAGCCCTTGATTACTCACCAATCCCCAATCAGCCCCAATTAGTCCTGGCCGGAGATCCCGTCGAGACTTGACACGTCCAGCAGATGGAGCCATCGCCTCATGATGTACACTCCGTCTGTCACCAGGCTTCAACGAGTCTCCCCCTGGTGGCTGACCTGCTGTATGCCACAGTACGTACGCTCACCATGGGGGTGACGTCATCGATGGACTTATTGATGAAGCCAATGACTGATGTGGTGTACTCCTCAATGCCATTGGAGGAATCCCAGAATATATTTCAATCTGTGCTAGCAAACAGTAGCTTAGCATCTGCTTCATCTGAACATTTTTTATTGATCTAGTCACTGGTGCTTCCTGCTTTAATTTTAGCTTGTAAGCAGGAATCAGGAGGATAGAATTATGGTCAGATTTGCCAAATGGAGGGCGAGGGAGAGCTTTGTATGCGTCTCTGTGTGTGGAGTAGAGGTGGTCCAGAATGTATTTCCTCTGGTTGCACATTTAACATGCTAATAAAATTTGGTAAAACAGATTTAAGTTTCCCTGCATTAAAGACTCCGGCTACTAGGAGTGCCACCTCTGGGTGAGCATTTTCTTGTTTGCTTATGGAGAAATACAGTTCATTCAATGCTGCCTTAGTGCCAGCCTCTGACTGTGGTGGTATGTAAACAGCTACGAAAAACACAGACTGAAAACTCTCTAGGTAGATAGTGTGGTCTAAAGCTTATCATGAGATACTCTACCTCAGGCGAGCAATAGCTCGAGACTTCCTTCAATATTGTGCACCAGCTGTTATTTACAAAAAAACATAGTCCGCTGCCCCTTGTCATACCAGACGCCGCTGTTGTATCCTGCTGGTACAGCGTATAACCAGCCAGCTGTAAGTTGATAGTGTCGTTGTTCAGATATTACAGTTTTTAATGTCCCTTCGGTAGTTAAATCTTCCGCATAGGTCATTGATTGTATTCTCCAAAGATTGCATGTTTGCTAGCAGCATGGAAGGAAGTGGGGGTTTCTTCGATCGCCTACGAATTCTCAGAAGTCAGCCCACACTTCGGCCCCTTTTTCTCCGCCTCCTCTTCACACAAATCCCGGGGATCTGGGTCTGTTCCCGAGAAAGCAGTATACCCTTCGCATTGGGCTCGTCAGACTCGTGAAAGGAAAAAAATATTTTCTGCTAGTCCGTGGTGATTAGTCGCAGTCCTGATGTCTAGAAGGTATTTCGGTTATAAGAAAAGGTAGCGGCAACATTATGTACAAAATAAGTAAAAAAATAAGTTACAAACAACGCAAATAAACAAACAAAAAACACAATCGGTTGGGGACATGTCAAACATCTGCCTTCCTCTCCGGTGCCATTTTAACAATTACAGAGGAGTTCAAAATTGCTAATAAAAGATTGGGATAATTATGGAAACTTTCCAAACACAAGTCTACTATCTGGTCCCAGTGAGCTGAATAATTCGATGGGCAGATTAGTTATTGTAATGAGACCTAGTGATTGTGTGATGCCTAGTTGTCATATCTCTCATTCTGATGTGCTGTGGCCTCCTTCATTTGCATTGATTTAGTGTCCGGTTCATTGCTCTCTCGAGTGATGATGAGGAAATGCCATGTACGTTTTCTGTTGGCCTTATTGATTGTGGGCTGCATAGAGACAGACACGGTCAGACTGTGAATGCCAGAGCAGGTGTTGATTGGCTGGGCAGGCAGGCAGGAAGTGTGTCTTTTGGGATTATAAGGGGCGATGCTGTCTTGGTGTTGTATGAGAACAAACTAGTGAAATTATTACAAGCGTCTTATCTATTGTTAACTGGCTGGTTTTAAATTAATCATCATCATGGTGGTCTTGTTAACACTGTAGTAGTCTAGTTATACACTGTAGCATCCTCTATTTCCCTCTCCATCCACTCATCTGTGGATGCCAGTCATGGAATGCCATATATACCCGTGGATGACCAAAGCTCTTATGGGTTGAATATGAATGGCCCTGACTCAGTGAATGATGTGCATATTCTGATTTCAAAGCCCATCTCATTGCACCATGACTAACTTGAGTTATGGTCATTTCCATGTAAAAGGACCCATGAGCAGCAATTTGAGGTTAATAAGAGAATGTCAAATTGGGACTCAAATGAAAGTTAAATCTATATTTTATTTCAATTAAGGCATGGAAAGGGGTCTTAGAAAACATCTAACAGAAAAAGTGTTAGAAGGTATGAAAAATATATCAAAACACAATATTGTTAAAGTAAAGAGCCCTGATTTTCTTTTATATTTTATAAATAATACAAAACATACACATACAAACGGCAACATCATACAAACATCAACTATATCACACCTACCCAGACCCACAAGCACACACACCCATCTCTAGGCCTGCATCACTTTCCTCCACATGACCACTTTGTTTCTCTCGTAGCCCACGCACTTTAAATATTTGAATAATAAATCATTTGATTTGTCCATTGTCTTAATGATGGCAGAATTATTGATTTCTACGTTTTTAGTATACATTTTTTCAAGATGAATGATGAGAAGAGAATATCTATCCTAACCTGCCTTGCTCAGGTCTTCGAAAGCCAAGTTAACAAACAGATCACTGACCATTTCGAAACCCACCGTATCTTCTCTGCTATGCAATCTGGTTTCCGAGCTGGTCACGGGTGCACCTCAACCACGCTAAAGGTCCTAAACAACATCATAACCGCCATCGATAAGAGACAATACTGTGCAGCTGTATTCATCGACCTGGCCAAGGCTTTCGACTGTCAATCACCATATTCTTATCGGCAGACTCAACAGCCTTGGTTTCTCAAATGACTGCCTCACCTGGTTCACCAACTACTTCTCAGACAGAGTTCAGTGTGTCTAATTGGAGGGCCTGTTGTCCAGACCTCTGGCAGTCTCTATGGGGGTGCCACAGGGTTCAATTCTCGGGCCGACTCTTTTCAATGATGTTGCTCTTGCTGCTGGTGATTCTCTGATCCACCTCTACGCAGAAGACACCATTTTGTATACTTCTGGCCCTTCTTTGGACACTGTGTTAACAAACCTCCAGACAAGTTTCAATGCCATAGAACTCTCCTTCCGTGGCCTCCAACTGCTCTTAAATGCAAGTAAAACTAAATGCATGCTCTTCAACCGATCGCTGCCACACCTGCTCGCCCGTCTAGCATCACTACTCTGGACGGTTCTGACTTAGAATATGTGGACAACTACAAATCCCTAGGTGTCTGGTTAGACTGTAAACTCTCCTTCCAGACTCACATTAAGCATCTCTAATCCAAAGTTAAATCTAGAATTGGCTTCCTATTTCGCAACAAAGCATCCTTCACTCATGCTGCCAAACATACCTTCCTTAAAACTGATTATCCTACCGATCCTTGACTTCAGCGATGTCATTTACAAAATAGCCTCCAACACTCTACTCAGTAAATTTGATGCAGTCTATCACAGTGCCATCCGTTTTGTCACCAAAGCCCCATATACAACCCACCACTGCGACCTGTATGCTCTCGTTGGCCCTCACTTCAAACCAAAAATCAAATCAAATTTATTTATATAGCCCTTCGTACATCAACTGATATCTCAAAGTGCTGTACAGAAACCCAGCCTAAAACCCCAAACAGCAAGCAATGCAGGTGTAGAAGCACGGTGGCTAGGAAAAACTCCCTAGAAAGGCCAAAACCTAGGAAGAAACCTAGAGAGGAACCAGGCTATGTGGGGTGGCCAGTCCTCTTCTGGCTGTGCCGGGTGGAGATTATAACAGAACATGGCCAAGATGTTCAAATGTTCATAAGCATGGTCGTATAATAATAAGGCAGAACAGTTGAAACTGGAGCAGCAGCACGGTCAGATGGACTGGGGACAGCAAGGAGTCATCATGTCAGGTAGTCCTGGGGCATGGTCCTAGGGCTCAGGTCCTCCGAGAGAGAGAAAGAAAGAGAGAATTAGAGAGAGCATATGTGGCCTTCATATTCTTCATACACTTCATATTCGTAGCCAAACCCAATGGCTCCAGGTCATCTATAAGTCTTATCTAGGTAAAGCCCAGCCTTATCTCAGCTAACTGGTCACCATGGCAGCACCTACCCGTAGCATGCGCTCCAGCAAGTATATTTCACTGGTCACCCCAAAGCCAATTCCTCATTTGGTCGCCTTTCCTTCCAATTCTCTGCTGCCAATGACTGGAACAAACTGCAAAAATCACTGAAGCTGGAGACTCATATCTCCCTCACTAACTTTAAGCATCAGCTGTCAGAGCAGCTTACAGATCATAGCCCATCTGTAAATAGCCAACCCAACTACCTCATCCCCATATTTTTTTTCTTCTTTGCACCCCAGTATCTCTACTTGCACATTCATCTTCTGCACATCCATCACTCCAGTGTTTAATTGCTAAATTGACATTTTTTTGCCACTATGTGTCAAGTTCTGACCTTAGTTCCTTTGTTATGTCTTTGTTTAAGGTTGGTCAGGGCGTGAGTTGGGGTGGGTAGTCCATGTTCTTTTTTCTGAACTAGTATGGTTCGCAATCAGAGGCAGGTGTCATTCGTTGTCTCTGATTGAGAATCATATTTAGGTAGCATTTTCCCACTTGTGTTTCGTGGGTGTTTATTTTTGTCTTTGTGTATGTCACCAGACAGGATTGTTTTGTTTCGTATCATTCTCGTTGTTATTTTTGTTTTAGTGTTCTGAGTTGAATAAATATCGTCATGAACACGTACCACGCTGCGCTTTGGTCCGATCCTTGCAACTCCTCGTCAGAAGAAGAGGATGAGCGTTACAGAAACACCCACCACCAAAGGACCAAGCAGCGTGGTAACGGGCAGCAGCAGCAGCGATCACAGGACTCCTGGACATGGGAGGAGATTCTGGACGGCAAGGGACTGAGCTGGAGGCAGCGGAAGCCGAGAGGCGGTGGTATGAGGAGGCAGCACGGCAGTGCGGTTGGAAGCCCGAGAGGCAGCCCCAAAAATGTATTGGGGGGCTGGCACACAGGGAGTGTGGCTAAGTCAGGTAGGAGACCTTAGCCAACTCCCCGTGCTTACCCTTGAGAGAGAGGGACCGGGCAGGCACCGTGTTATGCCGTGAGGCGCACGTTGTCCCCGGTGCGCAGGCATAGCCCGGTGCGGTACATAGCAGCGCCTCGTATAGGCCGGACTAGGTTGGGCATCGAGCCAGGTTCCATGAACCTCAGTCTCCAGTGCGTCTCCTCGGGCCATGGCACCAGCCCTACGCATGGTGTCCCCGGTTCAACAGCACAGCACAGTGCGGGCTATTCCACCTCACCGCACTGGCCTGGCTACGGGGAGCATCCAGCCAGGTAGGGTTGGGCAGGCTTAGTGCTCGAGACCTCTAGTGCGCCTTCACGGTCCGGTCTATTCGGTGCCACCTCCACGCACCAGCCCTCCGGTGGCAGCCCCCCGCACCAGGCTGTGTCTCTCCGTCACCTTCCTCCAGGTTTTCCCGCCTGTCCGGCGCTGCCAGAGTCTCCCGCCTGTCCGGAGCTGCTCGAGTCTCCCGCCTGTCCGGAGCTGCCTGGAGTCTCCCGCCTTTCCGGTGCTGCCGGAATCTCCCATCCATTCAGGACCCGTGGCTTGGGGCCCCAGTCCGAGGTCGGCGGCGATGGTCGCCGCGTTAAAGAGGCCACGGAGGCGGGTAAAGAGGCGGAGAAGGACTATGGTCCCGCGCCAGAGACGCCACCGCGGACAGACACCCACCCAGACCCTCCCCTATAGGTTTAGGTTTTGCGGCCGGAGTCCGAACTTTTTTTGGGGGACCACCTGACTACCTGTGGAGTGGAGTGGTTGAGTGGAGCTGAGTGGTTGAGTGGAGTGGTTGAGTGGAGCTGAGTGGTTGAGTGGAGTGGTTGAGTGGAGCTGAGTGGTTGAGTGGAGCTGAGTGGTTGAGTGGAGCTGAGTGGTTGAGTGGAGTGGTTGAGTGGAGCTGTGTGGTTGAGTGGAGTGGTTGAGTGGAGCTGAGTGGTTGAGTGGAGTGGTTGAGTGGAGCTGAGTGGTTGAGGAGTGGTTGAGTGGAGCTGAGTGGTTGAGTGGAGTGGTTGAGTGGAGCTGAGTGGTTGAGTGGAGCTGAGTGGTTGAGTGGAGCTGAGTGGTTGAGTGGAGTGGTTGAGTGGAGCTGAAGCGTGGGACAAAAACAACAAGATAACTCATGTAAAATATACTGTGTCTGTAAAATGTATATAGGTTCAGAACTCTTGTGAAACAGAACAGATACAAATATATGGCAAATATATGCATAGTCTTCAGAGAATACATTGTGTTCATAAAATGTATGGAGTTTCTATAAGCTGGAAGTAGAAGCCTAAGTGTTGTTGTCCATTAGTGTACACCAATTAGGGAAGGGGTGGTAGAGTTAGAGGAAAATAATAAAGGAAAATATATTTTAAAGATATTTTATATGCAGTATTAAACATTTACAAAAATATATGGGGGATTGGAAATTATGCAGACAATTACATTGATGGAAGCTATATTCTATCTGCAATATTTAAGCTGATCTAGCACTAAAAAAATACAATTATATTCTACCTGTAAGATTTATGGGAAAATTACTCCATTTAATTAGATCTGTTAACATTTTGTTGAGTAATGGAATAAAGTTGTCTTTATATATTTGTTGTTTGTCACTTATGAAACATTCTAAGTATTTAAAAAATAAAATGGTTGTCCACTTAAAGGATTGCTGTGAGTAATTTGTTTTTCGTCCTATAGCCATTATTTATTTATTTCATGTTTGTTTTATATCCTGTATTTTGAAATATTTTTTTGTGAAGGGGTAATTGAGTTTTCAATATATCAGGAGATCATCTGCAAATAAGTTTAGTTTATATTCATATTTACCAACACTGATACCTGTTATGTTTGGGTCCTGTCTAATTCTTTCTGCAAGCGGTTCAATTGCCATTGCAAACAGGAGAGGAGAGAGGGGACATCCCCGTCTTGTGCCCCTTTCTAAAGCAATTACATCAGATAATGTATTATTTGTGAATATTTTTGCTTCAGGACATTTATACAATATTTTTATTAAATGTATTATTTAAGCTGTAAAGTTGAAAGTTTCCAAAGTTTTGAATAGAAAAGGCCATTCAAGTTGGTCAAAAGACTTTTCGGCATCAACAGCCAATATTGATAAATCTATATCTTGTTTTTTTGCATATTGTATTAAACTGAAACATTTTATTGTCAGTGGCATGTATTGATGGATGCCAAGGGAAGCCAAAGAAATTAACAAGAAAAAAGAAAACACATAGAAAATAATGCGTTTTTCATCTATCTGTGTTTTATACATTTTTTTCAATTCGCAAAAGGCTGAATGTTTCTTACCGGAAAAACCATCTGAGCGATGTGTAGGCCATCTATCTAATGCTGTCTGGTCAAAAAGACTATGACATTGTTGCCGCCTGTAGCATTGAATTCAAGGGAACACAGCAAGCACTTGGCTTCCCTTGATACATTTTTTAAATAAAATAATAGCCAATCAGAATTGAGGTGAACTGAGTGAGCTCAACTGTGAATGGTCCGGGCGCAACAAGAAAAGTGCCAAGGGAAGCCAGTTTGGATTTGGCTTCACTCCAATCACATCACATCGAGAGCAATATGTAATTGACAGAAACAACTTGAATTGTTGCATCTCGTTGTGTTGTTGTCCTCCGGTAGCTAAAATTGTCCCTTTCCTAAATTAACCATAAATGGAGATAAGGATTTGGACTTTTACTTAATTCTCCGTACTGGCCACTGATTATAATGGCGATTGTGGCGATTCTGATCCAATAACTAGTTAATGTTGCCCATGAAAGGAAGTTAGGCTAGCAAGCAAGCATTTTTGCCAGGTAGCCTAGGACAACGAAAAATAAAAGTGTGTACTGTATGACAGAGTCATAGACCGTTTTGTCAACATGAAAGAGAGGGGGATGGCATCAGTGTTTCTCTATAGGTAGGGGTAGTCGACATGTTTTTTGTACTTGCACGAAAGCATGTACACACGCACACACATACACACTCACACACACACACACACACAGAAATCAGAACCATGGAACCACATCATATTTAGCTTACGATGATTGGACTAAATTGTTATTGGTATCTTTTAGTTGTCACTGTATTAGACTAAGCATAGGTTAGTTGAGGAAATTCTTACACAGGGACACTTGAAGTAAATCTTAATATGAATCATTGTTTATTGTCAGCGCGATGGAGAGGTTCCAACCAACTCAATGCACCATAGTACACATGTCAATCAGGAGCTCTGCTTGGGAAGTCCCAGCAGTTGTCTTATATACGGCTATACACAGACAAGTAATGTTTGCATGGTTTAGTTAAATCAGTTACTTGAATACAGAAATTGGTTATTAGAACAACACATGAATAGAACACAGAAATGAATGATAAGAAAAGCCCATTTCCATCACAGGTTTTTTATGTTGTTGAAATGTTGAAGTTGAAATGGTGCTGGAATAGTGGAGGCAGCTCCTGTTTTCTTTGCGACTTGCAGTAAATCTATGTTGTTTTTAACTTCTTGCGTCGAGCCATCCTGGATCCGGGATCGTGAATACAGCCTCAAGCTCAGATTTTCATAATATGCTCCTCAACCATATCAAAACAAGCATTTGTGTAACAGCTAGCGCAGCTAGCGTAGCATTTAGCATTAGCATTAGCAGGCAACATTTTCACAAAAACCAGAAAATCATTCAAATAAAATCATTACCTTTGAAGAACTTCAGATGTTTTCAATGAGGAGACTCTCAGTTAGATAGCAAATGCTCAGTTTTTCCTGAAAGATTATTTGTTTAGGAGAAATCGCTCCGTTTGGTGCGTCACGTTTAGCTACGAAAAAAACCTGTATCCAGGAGTGTAATTATCCCCGCAGCTCATTAGCATAACACAATGTTAACTATTCATGAAAATCGCAAATGAAATGAAATTAATATGCTAGCTCTCAAGCTTAGCCTTTTGTTAACAACACTGTCATCTCAGATTTTCAAAATATGCTTCTCAACCATTGCAAAATAAGCATTTGTGTAACAGCTAGCGCGGCTAGCGTAGCATTTAGCGTTAGCATCAGAAGACAACATTTTCACAAAAACCAGACAATCATTCAAATAAAATCATTACCTTTGAAGAACTTCAGATGTTTTCAATGAGGAGACTCTCAGTTAGATAGCAAATGCTCAGTTTTTCCTGAAAGATGATTTGTTTAGGAGAAATTGCTCCGTTTGGTGCGTCACGTTTGGCTACCAAAAAAAAACGAAAATTCAGTCTTCAAAACGCCTAACTTTTTTCCAAATTAACTCCATAATATCGACTGAAACATGGTAAACGTTGTTTAGAATCAATCCTCAATGTGTTTTTCACATATCTCTTCATGATATATCGTTCGTTGAAAGCCTCCTCTCTCCTCTCAATCACTGGATGACTGCGTGCAGCTTGTAGATTACGCACCAATTTAGACAAAGGACACCGGGCGGACACCTGGTAAATGTAGTCTCTTATGGCCAATCTTCCAATGATATGCCTACAAATACGTCACAATGCTGCAGACACCTTGGAGAAACGATAGAAAGGGCAGGCTCATTCCTGGCGCATTCACAGCCATATAAGTAGACAATGGGAAACAGAGCTTCAAAAATTCTGCCCATTTCCTGGTTGAAGTTTCATCTTGGTTTCGCCTGTAGCATGAGTTCTGTGGCACTCACAGATAATATCTTTGCAGTTTTGGAAACCTTAGAGTGTTTCCTTTCCAAAGCTGCCAATTATATGCATAGTCGAGCATCTTTTCGTGACAAAATATTGCGCTTAAAACGGGCACGTTTTTTTATCCATAAATTAAAAGAGCGCCCCCTATATCCAAGAAGTTAATCAAGAGTTATTTAGTCGTCCCAAAATGTCAGAAACAACTTGCTTGACTATGCTGTAACTGCGGTAACTGTTTGTTAAACGCAATATGCTTTGTGGACTTCACTGGACAAAGAGGTTGCTTTCCAGTTCCGTTGAATATATTCTGACACTGTCTCTTCTTATTGTCTCTGCTTTAGGCATATTTATCACGGTCGCAAGACATATGAACTAACAGGTTATAGAGCAAACAAGGCAATTATCACACATAGGTTGTAATATGGCTTTCTTTTTCAGGATTGGCTTCCCCAGCGATTTTACCCACACACCACTACTGGTTCTTGTATTTGTTTTATAAGTGTCTGTTTTAATATGTATCAAGTCTGGTAAGACTTTTGCCATTCTATTGCTTATGAGCTTTGTTATTATTTTAATAGAACAATTTATTCAATTTATGGGTCTATAATCAATCAGGGGACTCTAAGAGTCTAAGCCTCTACTAAGCTAACATGGAACTGTTTTAAAACGGTCATAGCATGGATCATTTAGCTATTTGATTTAGAATTTTACGACCCCTGTAGGTATCACCAAAAAAAGATTTAGAAATTATTTGATGCAACATTGAATTTGCTTGGCCTTACTGCTATTAGCCCATAGCAACATATTGAATAACACATTCATACATGGCAAAACAGATGGTTAAAAATGAATCAAAAGGAAGTATGGCTTGAGGTGTCTAAAATGCATCTAAGAGATATTGGAAAGCTATAGGAAAAAGTATCAGGAACTTCAGATGAGACTTTTGTAACTCAAACCATTCGGAATTGACAGATCTTTTTGTGAGAAGACTGATTTTTTTGGGATGTCTCCTTGTCTGACAAACACAGCTGTAGCACAGAGTTTGGAAACTCAGAGGCGTGACATCGTGAAACTTCCTGGAACGCTTGTGAAACAGACCGAGAAGACCAGGCCGAGGTTTGAGGTTTGAGAAGTCAATGAGAGTTGTGAAAAAATCTTCTTTAGTTGTTCATTTTCTCGATATCTAAAGGCACAACCTAGATTCGAGCCAATGACGTAAGTAGTTGAACATGTTATTACTCCAACCTCGTGAAAGTGAAAAACTGACGGGTTTTAATTTTTGTCTTAAACAAATTTATATCGGAGGGGTGCCTTTGATTTGACTGCCTGCACATAAGCTTAGCTAGCCAACATTGACATGACATCGCTTACAAGTGTGATCAGAAATTTCTATTGGAGAAGCATTTTTGGTCTATCATCATAGTCCCAGTCGTTATTAGATAGAATGTCGAGGCCCTGCCCGCCTGTGGGGAAAACCACCTGTTGTTACCTAGGTTACCCCATTGGCTCACAGCAAAAAATGTAACCTTTTTCAAACGCAATTTTCTTATTGTCTGTTTATTTTAGTCAACTCCAAAACTACATTTAACAAAAGTACATGTCTAAAGAAGACTTTTCCACATTACCTGGGGCCGGATTCACAAAACATTACTTAAGAAAAAACTTAAGAAGCCGCTTAAGACAAAAAATGAGAAGTTCATAAGATAGTTCGTAAATGCTATTCCTCAAAATGTTCTTAGGAATTCGTAGTTATCTTAGGAACTTTGTAAATATCTTTCTTAAGAACTTCGTAAATATCTTCTTATGTGGCATTGACATTAGTGACGTGCTTGAAACTAATAAATAAGCCTATGTGACAGGGTTGATAGGATTTGGCCCACTATAATAAAGTGTTGATATTTACATTTTATTACATTTATTTTTTTGCTTTATGTCTAGAGGATAAACATGTTTTAGTTGGCTCATGAACCGTTTATACACACACAAAAAATAGTTATTTTTCACACATTATAGGCAGACTAACATTAGCTACTGTACATCAAAATCAAAAATGGATAACCAAGGAAAGCGCAATAAAAACTTCAGCAAACAAGAGCTTGAAGTGATGGTGAAGGAAATAGCAGCCAGGAAAAGGTTGCTGTTGGGGAGACTTGATAACTGCGGGGTCACTGCAGACTCTAAAAAGAGAAGATGTGCGAGATTGGCCGAGTCTGTTTCTGCTGTTGGGTGTATGGCAAAGGACAGTGACACCGTTAAAAAGAAGTGGTCCGACATCAATTCGGCTGCTAAGAAGAAGGAACACAGTTTAGAAGGAACACAGTTTATCCCGTCTTAAATTGTATCAATTATTTCCGTTTTAGGTTACCTAAAGTTGGATTAGGAAAGTTGTTTGAAATGTTTGGACCAAGTTTTACAGGTAACTTATTAGATACTTTGTAGGCATTTGGGGAGTTGAAATAACGTATATTTCTGTATTTCTGAATCAAACGCGCCAAATAAATGGACATTTTGGGGATATAAAGAAGAAATGTATCGAACAAAAGGACCATTTATGACGTTTCTGGGACATTTTGGCGTGCTAACATAAGAAGATCTTCAAAGGTAAGGCATGAATTATATCATTATCTCTGATTTTTGTGTCACACCTGGCTGGTTGAAATAGTATTTCCTTGTGTTTGTATGCGGGGTGCTGTCCTCAGATAATCGCATGGTCTGCTTTTGCCGTGAAGCCTTTTTGAAATCTGACACGGTGGCTGGATTAACAAGAAGTTAAGCTGTATTTTGACATATAACACCTGTATGTTTTTTACATTTTTAATATTACCCCCTTTTCTCCCCAATTTCGTGGTATCCAATTGTTAGTAGTTACCAACTTGTCTCATCGCTACAACTCCCGTACGGGCTCGGGAGAGACAAAGGTCGAAAGCCATGCGTCCTCCGAAACACAACCCAACCAAGTCACACTGCTTCTTAACACAGCGCGCATCCAACCCGGAAGCCAGCTGCACCAATGTGTCGGAGGAAACACTGTGCACCTGGTTACCTGGTTAGCGTGCACTGCGCCCAGCCCTCCACAGGAGTCGCTAGTGCGCACTGCAATTTCACTGGATGTTGTCAAATCAATCCCGTTAACAGGATCCGAGCGGAAATGGTGGTGAAGGGATCCCTAAGAGGTGTTTAAACGAGAAATATCAAGAAGGTTTTGTGAATCCGGCCCCAAGTCCCCACATTTCCCACTCTCCCACGCTGAATAGCCTGAAGGGTTCTTCTCGCAGGCTCTATTTCCCTACGTGGGAGCATTGCGAACTGTAGGTCAGAATTTTTTACCTGGTCACACGTACATTGAACAATACAGCAGCTTTTCGGCATGTTTTGTTATTTCTATATAACAAAAAATCTACGATGAAGTTGGCTCTTTTACCCTGGGGCTCAATGGGAAAGAATGTTTGTTTTCCCCAATTTGTGGATGTGGTTGAGGGGAATTCCTTATTATTCCGTGAATATCGACTCAGAAGGCCGACATCAGTAGATGAGGTGGATTGAGACGTAGCCCAAGCGGAAGTCTCTAGTTTAAATTTGTCGCCAAACCCACTGGCTCCAGGTCATCTATAAGTCTTTGCTATGTATAGCTCTGCCTTATCTCAGCTCACTGGTCTCCATAGCAACACCCACCCGTTGCACAAGCTCCAGCAGGTTTATTTCACTGGTCATCCCCAAAGCCAACACCTCCTTTGGCCGCCTTCCCGTCCAGTTCTCTGCTGCCATTGACTGAAACGAATTGCAAAAATCACTGAAGTTGGAGACTTATATCTCCCTCACTAACTTTAAGTGTTAGCTGTCATAGCAGCTTACCGATTGCTACAGCTGTACAAAGCCCATCTGTAAATAGCGCATCCAACCAACTACCTACCTCATCCCCATATTTGTTTTAGTTTTTCTGCTCTTTTGCACACCAGTATTTCTACTTGCACATCCTCATCTGCACATATATCACGCCAGTGTAAATTGCTAAATTGTAATTACTTTGCAACTATTTGCCTATTTATTGCCTTACCTCCTTACTTCCTTTGCACACACTGTATACAGATTTTTCTATTGTGTTATTGACTGTACGTTTGTTTATTCCATGTGTAACTCTGTGTTGTTGTTTTTGTCGCACTGCTTTGCTTTATCTTGGCCAGGTCGCAGTTGTAAAGGAGTACTTGTTGTCAACTGTCCTACCTGGTTAAATAAAGGCAAAATAAATAAAAAAAGATAAGTAAAAAACAGAGAGATTTTGATGGTGATGTTTGATTATGCTAATTCAATTTCAGTGTAGATGCAGACATCTACTCTAGGAGAAACATTGCTTTTTGCCTTGAAATTCCGTTACAAAAATCTATTTTCTCTCCCTCATGTGGAGGGAGGATAATGAAAGTAAACAAAAGTAACAATAAAGGGAGACCTGTTAATTAGCTATTGTGTTTTTACTGATATCAATTTTGTTTATGAATTATTGAGCGATTAAAACTCTAAATTCCGTTACCAATCCGTAAAAGAATTTCTGAAAAATCTGTAACGGAGTTTCTGCAACTGGTCATAAAACCAGACTATGGGAAAGTCTGAAGGGATTTCCTCTCCTATCCTAACTTTATAGAATGATTTCATCAATTAGTATGTGAAAATGTGGCAGTGAATATGACAGAACACTAAAGTAATTATAGTTTATGATACTTCATTATACATAGAGCTAATGTTCTTATGCAAATTAAACCAATGAATAAATGCCCAGGAGTTGTTTGACCTTTCTATCAATCATACTTTTATATAAAAAATGTATGCAGAGTTTTCAGGAATAATCAGCTACATTTGGGGGAAACAGTAGTGGAAAATGTGGGAGATTATTTATATGTGTTCAGGCTTTAAGCTAATCTAACATGATTGACAACTGTCAAGTAGAAGGGTAACCTAAGGTAGGTAATCAAATCCAGCTGAATGTTGTTGTATAGCAGTTGGTCAACTAGAATTAATTTAACTATTTATTTATTAAATTATATTTAATGAATGTATTAGGTCAGAGATAGGATGCTACATGTCACTCTCTCTCTCTTTTACTCTCTCCCTCCCCTTTTTCTCTCTCTCTCTCTCTCTCACACACACACACACACACACACACACACACACACACACACACACACACACACACACACACACACACACACACACACACACACACACACACACACACACACACACACACACACACACACTCCTTTTTCAGGTACAATTGTTATATTCCCACAAGACAAACTCAATATGTCTTTCACAACAAAGGGAACTAACAAAGAAAATTACTTTGACAACCAAAACAAAACAGAAAGATGTTTGAAAGGGGTTCTGAATGGCACCCATGTGGGTGTCCACTGAAAGTTGTCAAAGCCACTAGTAAGGGGTTCTAAAGGACACCCAACACCAAGACACTAAACCCACTAGGTTTGCAACTAAAAGGAAAACTCACAACACTGGAATATGGTGCAAAACAATCAAGGGAAACAACAAAAATCCGGCGTCTTTCAAACTTAAATAGGTTGAGCTCGAAATCGCAACTCAGCTGACGTGAAGTGTAGCTCTCCCAACATTTCTCAAGCTCTCAAGCACTGGGCCAGACACTAAATATCATCTGGGCTAGCACAGGTGAAACACCTTCTGACTAATGAAATGGACAAGCCAGCACAGGTGTAACACATACTTACTAAAGAGGTGACATCAATCGTTGCAAATTGAATTTATCATATGCACCTCCCTCCAACTTACTTACATGGTTTAAGCAAGATAAAATGTGCATTTCATTTCTATAAGCCCTGTTCTCTCTCATGCTATTGGGGTTGTCTTAAAGGTCTGATTGAATCATTTTTTCAGAAGTAACTTGTTTTCATGGTAAAACTGTTTGACTAGCTAAAAAGATTACCAACTCAAATAATTCAAGTCATGTTTGCTGATTGATTTCAAGAAAAACAACAGAAAATTGTTAATTTAAAATGCATTGCATTTCTTATCAAATGTTTATTGGAGGGGTGGGTCAGGTTAATTTTTAACTAGAATGTTTTCAACCAACTATTTTAGCTCCTATCCAAATGAACATGGCACTTACTGCACTGCATAGATAACATTGATAGAGATTATCTGATAAATAAAACATTTACAGTAATGTCTAGCCATAGACACAAAGTATTTATGAATCAAAAAACAAACTCTGAACCAATTCTGTTTGTATGCATTGTTGGTCCTTTTCTCTCCAGAGAACCCAATGACACCATGGTCACCTTCTACCACACACAGACACACACACACACACAGACACACACACACACATACACACACTCACACACACACTCACACACACACACACACACACACACACACACACACACACACACACACACACACACACACACACACACACACACACACACACACACACACACACACACACACACACACACACACACACACACACACACACACACACACACACACACACACAGAGTAGACTGAGGCTGGTCATTACTACAGAGGACCCACATGAAGAGAGTCAGTCATCTGATCCAGTCCCATCCATTATTCATCTTGCTGGGGGAAAGATGGCCGGTCGGCACCTCAGAGAGACCCAGGAACCTCATCTATCCTCATGAGCGTAGGAAAGACACACACAAGGGGCAGGAGCCTGCAAAACTGCAAAAGAGAGAAGCCGGTACAACATACGTTTGGATGTATGTGTGAGTTTTGGGAGTGCAATAACAAATAAATAGTTCTGTCCAAAACTTGCCTTTTCTTGTCAAATATTTTCTCTAGGACTCTGCAAGGTTATATATGAAAGATCATTTAAAATCATGTTGGATTCTCATCAGAAGTAGGCAACAGACTCTGACATACATTAAAACCTATGGTTTGTTTGAGGGCATATAACAAAGTCCCTTGTTTATGTTCAAGCTCACAAAACTGTCTCAGAATAACTCTACCAGAAATATTCTAATAAATCCAATAATGTAAATGCAGGGTTATTACAGAATAATGTGTGCAATACAATCCCTGACAGCTGCCTATCATCTCATTTCCTAGTAAACAAAGTAGCAGCAGGAAAAGACCTTGTGTATATATCTGAGTGACAGGCAGGGCTGGCAAACTGCCAGGAATAATGACATCAGAAATGAATTTTATGGGAGGGAATTCAATCTGTAGCAATAGAAATGGCTCAGACATTAGAGTGAAGTTCTAAAATGGTATCTGCTCATCCCCTGAAATGAGGACTGACACAAACTCTCAGAGAATAGATTAGCTGTCCTGGCTTCTTTTTGACACCATAAAAGATAAATGATATTCAACATTATCATGCAGACTCCTTCATGCACACTTCCTTGTGACACTATTTCACCCAGGTCTATTTGTTGAAGATACGACTGATAAGTGTAGTTATTGCAGAGAGAGAAGAGAGAGAGCAAGGAAGCGAGAGTGAGAGAGAGAAAGAGAGAGAGAGATGCAAAGGCACTGTGTAGAATATTCTATCAGCTATTTTTAGAGAGCAAACTGGTGAACTAGATTGTTTATTGCCTAGCTATTAGCAAAACCATTGTTTAAGATTAACCCTCTAGATAGACACGTGCTTGCAATACATGAATTACCTGTTTTGTACTGAACAAGGTTTCCTGGTGATGCTCTTACACATTTAAAACTGAATCCCATATAGTGTAGCCTATAGGGATACTGCCTACTACAAACTGCTTCGCTCAGGGTATAACGTAGGGGGCGCTCTTTGAGTAACGAAGGTTAAAGTCAAACTGTGAAGGTAGCCTACTACCTGATAAAACAAACTGTAACTGCACGATGTTTTCTGAATCGTGATCTATGATCGTGATAGACATTCTGACAGCTAATGAAACAGCTCAATTAAACACTGTTATTGACACATTACTGCTCGTATCATAGGGAAACAAGTAATAAACTCATTTGAATAAGGGGTTTAGCATAGACAGCAAATTCAATCAGTATTAGGTATAAAGACGAAACAGAAAATAACAGCGTACTATATAATACGTATTTTTAATAACCGATTAAATGTTAATTGAACTAGGAATAATTCACAACATATATAATTCATGCATATAGGCTATACAGTTTATAAGCATGTTTTAATATTTATTTTAGCCTAAACTTGACATTTGCCACAAATCACACATTCCAAATACTGAACTATGGGTGGAATTATGCTAAACATAATGTAAGTAACTCTAAAAATCACGCAGTGTTATTTGATATATGAGTCCCTATTTGCGCCCTCCCTCCTCTCGCATCCGATGGCTGTCTCTATGTGATTTAGTGCCGCCAGTCTCGAGCAGCTGTCCAACATGGCGATCACGGGAAACGGATCTCTCACTATTTCTCTCTCTGTTTTCGTGATTTCAGCAGCGTTTCTTCTAAAAGGTAGGATTACTTACTCATGATGCATGTGTATCAAAAATGTTTGAGCTCATGGAGTGAAAGAACATACCTAAAACTTGAAATGGTTGGTGCGCGATGCGCGATGAGCTTCTCCTAAATCTCAGCATCTTCACTTAGCTTCTTTTGATCTTACTTCAACTTGCACCGTTTTCTATGTAGTCTCTGCTGTAACCCGTGTCCCTATATACAAAACAACATGCCATTGTTTTTGGGGGACCTTTGGATAGCATGTCAGTCCTTTTTATATTCTGAAAGTAGCCTGTTATGTAGGCTATGTTGCGCCTCAAAAGTGGTAAAAATGAGTAAATGAGATTATCAACAAATAGCCTACTATTTTCATTCATAAAAAATAACATAGGCTACAGTGTAACGTCAAGCTACCACTGTAACTTACTTATATGCTCCACATAATTGCCAGTGGAAGTTTCCTCGGTGTAACATAAACAGAGTGGTCAGGGTAAATGTATTGCAAATGCTCACAGTGGCTAATATTTATGTTCAATAACTCGAATGCCTATTATACTCTAGTACTTTAGTGCGCTGAAAAACACGCAATGCAGCTACATACAGTAAACTACACTCATGTCACCGCTGCGGTGAATAGGTTTCGGCGCATTGGCTCCTACCCACAACATACCTCCTTACTATTATCCTATTATACAGGTTCACAGTTAGAGCTTGTCTACGTATTATTTCCGGCGAATAGGACACTGATGGACCCAGAAATCTCTTGAGTTGTTGGATTGCAAGGAATGTATGACCTGCCTGACTGTTCCTGTTAGTTGTAGGCTACATAGACTGATATGCTGATACGGTGCATGCACTAGTCTACAAGGTAAATGACGTCCAGAACCACGCCAGTATAATTTCATATAATCAGCCTCAGACACTGTAGCCAAAGATCTTTTCATAATAATTTAATTTACGCTAGTGTTGTAGTGTGGACAGTAGCCTAAAATGTATTTTTTTCTCCTCATGGTTTGTCGCTAATAAGCAGTAAATTTGTAATATACATTTTTTTTTTTATGATGAGCATAACATTCTTTACAGGTCTGTTATGTTGCTCATAGGTAGCCTTTAAATCTCGCAATGCAAAATCAACAGGTCTCTCTCTGTGTGTGTGTGTGTGTGTGTGTGTGTGTGTGTGTGTGTGTGTGTGTGTGTGTGTGTGTGCGTGCGTGTGTGTGTGTGTGTGTGTGTGTGTGTGTGTGTGTGTGTGTGTGTGTGTGTGTGTGTGTGTGGATGGATGGATGTTTGGGGGTGGGGGTCTATACAGGATTACACCATTTGTTGCTCAGAAGCCTATCAAAAATAAAGCGAAATGTCTAAAGAAATACAGTGCCTACAGAAATGATTCATACTTATTCCACATTTTGTTGTGGTACAGCCTGTGTTCTCACCCATCTACACACAATACCCCATAATGACAAAGCGAAAATATGTTTTTGACATTTTTGGCAAATGTATTGAAAATGACATACAGAAATATCTCATTTACAGAGGTATTCACACCCCTGAGTCAACACTTTGTGGAAACAGCTTTAGCAGCGATTACAGCTGTGTTTCTGGGTACGTCTCTAAGAGCTTTCCACACCCGAATTGTGCAACATTTGCCCATGATTCTTTTCAAAATCCTTCAAGCTCTATCATATTGGTTGTTGATCATTGCCAGAGAACCATTTTCAGGTCTTGTCATAGATTTTTAAGTAGATTTAAGTCAAAACTGTAAATCGGCAACTCAGGAAAATACACTGTCTTCTTGGTAAGCAACTCCAGTGTATATTTGGCTATGTGTTTTAGGTTATTGTCCTGCTGAAAGGTGAATTAATCTCCCAATGTCCAGTGGAAAGCAGACTGAACCAGGTTTTCCTCTGGGATTTTGCCTGTGCTTAGCTCCATTCCATTTATTTTTTATCCTGAAAAATTCCACATTCCTTAACGATTACAAGTATGGATTTGCCCCTAACATAGCACTTTGTATTCAGGACAAAATGTGAATTGCATTGCCACATTTGTTTTGCAGTGTTACTTTAATGGTGTGTTGCAAACAGGATGTATGTTTATTTTGTATTTTTATTCTGTACAGGCTTCCTTTTTTCACTCTGTCATTTTGATTAGTGTTGTAACTACAATGTTATTGATCCATCCTCAGTTTTCTCCTATCACAGCCATTAAACTCTGTAACTGTTTTAAAGTCATTATTGGCCTCATGGTGAAATCCCCAAGCGGTTTCCTTCCTCTCCGGCAACTAAGTTAGGAAGGACCTTGGGAGTCCATGGAACTTATTATGTGACTTGTTAGGCACATTTTCAATCCTGAACTTATTTAGGCTTGCTATAACAAAGGGGTTGAATACTTATTGACTCAAGACTTTTAAGCTTTTCATTTTTAGTGAATTTGTTAAAAAAATATTTAAAAAAAACACTTTGACATTATAGGGTATTGTGTTTAGGCCAGTGAAAACAAATCTAAATGTAATACATTTTAAATTCAGGCTATAACACAACAAAATGTGGAAAAGTCAAGGAGTGTGAGTACTTTCTGAAGGTACTGTACATGTGTACTGAGGTAACATGGTAAACTACAGGTTTTCAATGGAGGACTGTTGAATGGAGTGTAGTCTGCATTGAGTAGTGGTTGATTACCATTCACCGTATTTTAGAGCTTCACTCTCTTGTCACCGTTAATTGAATTAATCTCTCTCTGGGTTAAATGCCAGAATGCATGCAGAATACACAATAGCTTCCAATTTTTATTTTTGTATTTTACCTTTATTTAACTAGGCAAGTCAGTTAAGAAAAATTATTATTTTCAATGACGGCCTAGGAACAGTGGGTTAACTGCCTGTTCAGGGGCAGAATGACAGATTTGTACCTTGTCAGCTCGGGGATTTGAACTTGCAACCTTTCAGTTACCACTAGGCTACCCTGCCAATACAATATCCTAAGTGGTGCAAGATTAGAAGATTATTGCATTTTTTGTGGGGAAGAAAAATTCCAAGCCAAGAAAGACCTATGGATGCAGATCTTTCATTTATTTGATTTTTGTTGCATAAATAAATGCAGGGAGAGGAGAACAAGAGATTTGCTGACCTAGAAACACTGTACAGCTGTAACAACTCCCACATATTGTTAGGAACAAAGTTGACCAGGCTTGGTAGGATACCATTTAGATACAGTGCCTTAGGAAAGTGTTCAGACCCCTTGACCACATTTTGTTACCACATTTTGTACGTTACAGCATTATTCTAAAATTGATAGAAAAAAACCTCAGCAATCTACACAACATACCCCATAATGACAAATCAAAAACAGTTTTTTTTAAATTGTTGCTAATTTATAAAAAAAAGTATTCATACCGTTTACTCAGTGCTTTGGTGAAGCACCTTTGGCAGCGACTACAGTATAAAATCTTCTTGGGTATGACGCTACAAGCTTGGCACACCTGTGTTTGGAGAGTTTCTTCTCTGGAGATCATCTCAAACTCTGTCAGGTTGGATGGGAGCGTTGCTGCACAGCTATTTTCAGGTCTCTCCAGAGATGTTTGATCGAGTTCAAGTCCGGGCTCTGGCTGGGTCACTCAAGGACATTCAGAGACTTGTCCTGAAATCGCCCCTGCATTGTTTTGCCTATATGCTTAGGGTCGTTGTCCTGTTGGAAGGTGAACCTTCACCCGAGTCTGAGATCCTGAGCGCTCTGGGGCAGGTTTTCATCAAGGATCTCTCTGTACTTTGCTCCTCCAAACTCCAGAGGGCTGTCATATGCCTTTTACTGAGGAGTGGCTTCTGTCTGGACACTCTCCCTGTCCAAGGCCCTTCTCCTCCGATTGGTCAGTTTGGCCGAGGCTGTTGTATTCCTGGGGACCTTCAATGCTGCAGAATTTTTTTGGTACCCTTCCTCAGATCTGTGCCTCGACACAATCCTGTCTCGGAGCTCTTTGGACAATTCCTTGGACCTCATGGCTTGGGTTTTGCTCTGACATGCACTGTAAACTGTGGGACCTTTTATAAACAGGGGTGTGCCTTTCCAAATCATGTCCAATCAATTGAATTTACCACAGGTGGACTCCAATCAAGTTTTAGAAACATTTCAAGGATGATCAAATTTGAGTCTCATAGCATAGGGTCTGAATACTTATGTAAATAAGGTATTTCTGTTTTTATTTGTCATACATTTTCAAAAATTGTTAAACCTGTTTTTGCTTTGTCTTTATGGGGCATTGTGTGTAGATTGCTGAGAAAAAAACTATATTTAATCCACTTTAGAATGAAGCTGTAACATAACAAAATGTGGAAAAAGTCAAGGGGTCTGAATACTTTCTGAAGGAACTGTATGCCTTTATAGTGAGAGTAGAGCACCAAAGAGAAGGGCGAAGTGTAAGGTCGTCTGTGTGTAGCTGGTGAGATGAGTCAGGCGCAGGACAGCAGATATGAGTAATAGCAACACTTTTACTAAATAATCAAAGTATATACACGTAATATACACGGCCACACAATACGGATCACAATACAACAAACAATCACTCACAAAAACCATGTGGGGAACAGAGGTTTAAATAATGAACAGGTGTGTGAAACAAAGACAAAACAAATGGAAAATGAAAAGTGGATCGGTGGTAGCAAGAAAGCCGGTGACGTCGAACGCCGCCCGAACAAGGAGAGGGACCGACTTCGGTGGAAGTCGTGACACAAAGTCTAACAAGATCTTGCTTAGCTGGACTAGGCTTGGCAGGCATTTATTTGACATCAAGCCTGGTTGGTTAATATCTGAAAGGAAAGATTTTTATTTAAAAAAAATATATATATATATATATTTCACCTTTATTTAATTAACCAGGTAGGTCAGTTGAGAACAAGTTCTCATTTACAACTCGGACCTGACCTAGATAAAGCAAAGCAGTGTGACAAACAACAACACAGAGTTACGCATGGGATAAACAAAAGTGCAGTCAATAACACAATAGAAAAATATATATACAGTGTGTGCAAATGGAGTAAGGAGGTAAGGAAATAAATAGGCCATAGTAGCGAAGTAATTACAATTTAGCAAAATAACACTGGATTGATAGATGTGCAGATGATGATGTCCAAGTAGAAATACTGGTGTGCAAAAGAGCTACTTCATCCCCAATAAACAATATGGGGATGAGGTAGGTAGTTGGATGGGCTATTTACAGATGGGCTGTGTACAGCTGCAGCGATTGGTAAGCTGCTCAGATAGCTGATATGGAGCGATACAAAAAGAAAGATTTAAAATCATTTTGAAAGCATCTTGTAAATAGTGTATCTCTCCAGGGGGTTCCTTTATCTCTCTCCAGGGAGTTCCTCTGTCTCTCCAGGGGGTTCCTCTGTCTCTCCAGGGTGTCCCTCTATCTCTCCAGGGAGTCCTCTATCTCTCCAGGGAGTTCCTCTGTCTCTCCAGGGGTTCCTCTGTCTCTCAAGGGGTACCTCTATCTCTCCAGGGATTTCCTATATCTCTCCAGGGGGTCCTCTATCACTCCAGGGGGTCCCTCTGTCTCTCCAGGAGTTTCATATTTCTCTCCAGGGGGTTCCTCTGTCTCTCCAGGGGGTTCCCCTATCTCTCCAGGGGGTTCCTCTATCTCTCCATGGGGTCCTCTATCTCCAGGGGTTCCTCTGTCTTTCCAGGGGTCCCTCTATCTCTCCAGGAGTTTCCTGTGTCTCTCCAGGGGTACCTCTGTCTCTCCAGGGGTTCCTCTATCTCTCCATGGGGTCCTCTATCTCCAAGGGGTCCCTCTATCTCTCCAGGAGGTTCTTCTATTATACTACATATCAGCTGTGATCTGATCATGGTATTTCAGACGGTTGCATAATGCTTCTCTATTGTCAGCTCCACCTCATTCATCAGCGCTGAATGATGGTGAAATGGATCAATAGAAGCGGTCATGGAGCCTTAAGTAGGCCTGTACTGCTTCTGGTGTGTTTCTCTGATAAACAAAGTAAACGTATGCTTGTTATTGTGCTTATGTTTGCCATACAGTTTTCTATGTGTGAAATGGATGGTGATTGAAGATGCTGTTGAAGGGTTTGGCTTTGAAACAGAGTGATGCAGGGCTGCTGTACTGTATTCTGTCTCTGTACTGAGTCATCACCCTCATCCTTCACAGGCCTTGGTAACTGAACTGGCATCTACTCGAATATCTTGTCCTGTGTTCTTCACGTATACTGTATACAGCGCTTTAACAGTGTTGTTGACTGTAGGGCCAGGATACTGATCCTGTCCACTTCACAGGAGTTTCCTATTTCCCTACAGGGGGTTCCTCTGTCTCTCCAGGGAGTTCCACTGTCTCTCCAGGGAGTTCCTTTATCTCTCCAGGGAGGTCCTCTATCCCTCCAGGAGGTGCTTATGTTTCTCCATGGGGTTCCTTTATCTCTCCAGGGAGTTCCTCTATCTCTCCATGGAGTTCCTCTGTCTTTCCAGGGGGTTCATCTGTCTCTCCAGGGAGTTCCACTATCTGCCCAGGGGTCCTTTATCTCCATGGGGTTCCTCTATCTCCAGGGGGTACCTATATCACCCCAAGGAGTTCCTCTGTCTGTCCAGGGGTCCTTTATCTCCATGGGGTTCCTTTATCTCCAGGGGGCACCTCTATCTCTCCAAGGAGTTCCTCTATCTCTCCAGGGGTCATTTATCTCCATGGGGTTCCTCTATCTCAAGGGTTCCTCTATCTCTCCAGGGGTTTCCTATATCTTTCCATGGTTTCCCTCTATCTCTTCAGGAGTTTCCTGTGTCTCTCCAGGGTGTTCCTCTATCTCTCCATGGGGTCCTCTATCTCCAGGGGTTCCTCTGTCTTTCCAGGGGTCCCTCTATCTCTCCAGGAGTTTCCTGTGTCTCTCCAGGGGGTACCTCTGTCTCTCCAGGGGGTTCCTCTATCTCTCCATGGGGTCCTCTATCTCCAAGGGGTCCCTCTATCTCTCCAGGAGGTTCTTCTATTATACTACATATCAGCTGTGATCTAATCATGGTATTTCAGACGGTTGCATAATGCTTCTCTATTGTCAGCTCCACCTCATTCATCAGCGCTGAATGATGGTGAAATGGATCAATAGAAGCGGTCATGGAGCCTTAAGTAGGCCTGTACTGCTTCTGGTGTGTTTCTCTGATAAACAAAGTAAACGTATGCTTGTTATTGTGCTTATGTTTGCCATACAGTTTTCTATGTGTGAAATGGATGGTGATTGAAGATGCTGTTGAAGGGTTTGGCTTTGAAACAGAGTGATGCAGGGCTGCTGTACTGTATTCTGTCTCTGTACTGAGTCATCACCCTCATCCTTCACAGGCCTTGGTAACTGAACTGGCATCTACTCGAATATCTTGTCCTGTGTTCTTCACGTATACTGTATACAGCGCTTTAACAGTGTTGTTGACTGTAGGGCCAGGATACTGATCCTGTCCACTTCACAGGAGTTTCCTATTTCCCTACAGGGGGTTCCTCTGTCTCTCCAGGGAGTTCCACTGTCTCTCCAGGGAGTTCCTTTATCTCTCCAGGGAGGTCCTCTATCCCTCCAGGAGGTGCTTATGTTTCTCCATGGGGTTCCTTTATCTCTCCAGGGAGTTCCTCTATCTCTCCATGGAGTTCCTCTGTCTTTCCAGGGGGTTCATCTGTCTCTCCAGGGAGTTCCACTATCTGCCCAGGGGTCCTTTATCTCCATGGGGTTCCTCTATCTCCAGGGGGTACCTATATCACCCCAAGGAGCTCCTCTGTCTGTCCAGGGGTCTATCTCCAGGGGGTACCTATATCACCCCAAGGAGTTCCTCTGTCTGTCCAGGGGTCCTTTATCTCCATGGGGTTCCTCTATCTCCAGGGGGCACCTCTATCTCTCCAAGGAGTCCCTCTGTCTGTCCAGGGGTCCTTTATCTCCATGGGGTTCCTCTATCTCCAGGGGGTACCTATATCACCCCAAGGAGTTCCTCTGTCTGTCCAGGGGTCCTTTATCTCCATGGGGTTCCTTTATCTCCAGGGGGCACCTCTATCTCTCCAAGGAGTTCCTCTATCTCTCCAGGGGTCATTTATCTCCATGGGGTTCCTCTATCTCAAGGGTTCCTCTATCTCTCCAGGGGTTTCCTATATCTTTCCACGGTTTCCCTCTATCTCTCCAGGAGTTTCCTGTGTCTCTCCAGGGTGTGCCTCTATCTCTCCATGGGGTCCTCTATCTCCAGGGGTTCCTCTGTCTTTCCAGGGGGTCCCTCTATCTCTCCAGGAGTTTCCTGTGTCTCTCCAGGGGGTACCTCTGTCTCTCCAGGGGGTTCCTCTATCTCTCCATGGGGTCCTCTATCTCCAAGGGGTCCCTCTATCTCTCCAGGAGGTTCTTCTATTATACTACATATCAGCTGTGATCTGATCATGGTATTTCAGACGGTTGCATAATGCTTCTCTATTGTCAGCTCCACCTCATTCATCAGCGCTGAATGATGGTGAAATGGATCAATAGAAGCGGTCATGGAGCCTTAAGTAGGCCTGTACTGCTTCTGGTGTGTTTCTCTGATAAACAAAGTAAACGTATGCTTGTTATTGTGCTTATGTTTGCCATACAGTTTTCTATGTGTGAAATGGATGGTGATTGAAGATGCTGTTGAAGGGTTTGGCTTTGAAACAGAGTGATGCAGGGCTGCTGTACTGTATTCTGTCTCTGTACTGAGTCATCACCCTCATCCTTCACAGGCCTTGGTAACTGAACTGGCATCTACTAGAATATCTTGTCCTGTGTTCTTCACGTATACTGTATACAGCGCTTTAACAGTGTTGTTGACTGTAGGGCCAGGATACTGATCCTGTCCACTTCACTTGTTCTGTATGCTCATAGCAGATTTGAATGATAAGTAGTAAATACAGGACCATTGATATCATGTGGGCACTGTGGTTGGAAAATTGCACAGTTCTCACAACCTGCGGTGAAATGCAGTTATCCTGTTTCAAGTTACATTTGACACCGAAGGTAATGGCCCATTGATATGTGCCAGCTCGTGAAATATTTCACTGCCTGTACATTTGGCTCACTACATCATTTGTAACAATAATATACTCGTCTATTTAAAGAAATTGAATTTATAGCTCATTAAATTTACATTAGATTCTGCTTAATAAACCTCCCCCTAATTGCTAGATAATGCAGGGCATTACTTTATGTGGTGGCAGCAACCGATGTTACTCTTAGTTACTTTAGAAAGAGAGAAGATCCGGTAGCCACTGTTGACATCCATAAGAAAATCAGCTACTGCAGTTTTGCTAGTCACTACTGTCTGATGTAAGACAGTACATTTCAAGCTGTGTGGGTAGCTCTTCAGACAGAGCTACCCAGTGTCCACACACATGTTTTTCAGTGAGCTCTTTCTGACTGCTCCTCTGTACATGGCGGCAGGTAGCCTAGTGGTTAAGAGCCCAAAGCTCTTAACTGAAAGGTTGCTGGTTTGATATCCCGGGCCGACTAGGTGAAAAATCTGTTGATGTGCCCTTAAGCAAGGCACTTAACATTAGTTGCTCTGGATAAGCCCGTCTGTTAAAATGTGAAGGGAAGCAGGGAATCTAGCTGCAGTGTAATTAGCAGTCTCGTTGAGGTTCCACTGTTGTATTGGTCTTGAAGTCATACTGGGTGAAGGCATGCAGCTATAGAGGGGTGAGAGATCATTTGGTCAGAAGGGATGGCCATTGGCTACGCCTGGTGGTGCCTACAGAATGTCTCTCCATCACTGACCTTGTATAGCCTTTCAAGGCTCCTAGGATGCATCCCAAATGGCACCCTATTCCCTTTATATTGAACTACTTTTCAAAAGTAGTGCGCTGTATAGAGAATAGGGGGCCAAAAGTAATGCACAATATAGAGAATAGGGTTCCATTTGGGATGCATCCTAGGAGTCATTTCAGACTAATACATAGTCCATCCTTCAAGCCTTCGGTAGGGGAACACAATACAACTATTTTCTGTCTCTGTAAAATAGCTTTTTGCTAAATAAACGTGTAATGCCAAGGTCAAAGGGCAGGGAGAGGGGAATTGTTGACATCCTATTCACTTTAGAGTTATTTTTGGATGGAATACAAATCAGACCTCCCACCTTTTTGTCAACGGAATTTTCACTATAAAGTACAGTGAATTGTCAGTGAATGAAGAATGCTGAAAATAGTATTGAAACAACAACATTGGCTGTTGAACTAAAGTGTAATAAACAGTCAAATAGCAGTAAAGGACTGGTGGCGGGCCCTTTGATGAGTGAGTGGACAAAGTGCTTCATTTATGCCAGTGCTGTGATAATGAGGAGGAGGAGTGGTTTCTGCTGGTATGAATATGACATTGTTCTCTCTGGGCCCTGGATCTGAGGGTCCTCACTGCATTGTCTACATTGCCTGGCTGTGGCTGTGCGAATCATTTCCGCAATGAGAAAATTAAGAAGCAATGTTGTTGTTTTGGAGGGCATAGAGTGCACATTAGTATGCCTCATGGAGCAGTCACAGCATGCCATTAAGAGAGACTGTGGACCAGTCACTGGCTCACAGCACAGCACCTCGTAAATGGAAACATGGGACAGTTTTACTGCAGAACAGAACATACTCTATCAACAGACATCGCACAGACGTACAGTCCCTAGCATATACAGAACTAGGACCCCAATTATTCGACTAGTCGATTGTTTGGTCGATAGGCTGTTGGTCGACCAAGATTTCTTTTGTCAAGCAGTAGCAAAAATATATATAGTACGAGTGAAAAGTTTGGACACCTACTCATTCCAGGGCTTTCATTTTTTTCGTACTATTTTCTACATTGTAGAATAATAGCGAAGACATCAAAACTATGAAATAACACATGGAATCATGTAGTAACCAAAAAGTGTTATGTAATATATTTTATATGGGAGATTCTTCAAAGTAGCCACCCTTTGCCTTGATGACAGCTTTGCACACTCTTGGCATTCTCTCAACCAGCTTCATGTGCCTTTTGGCTGGTACTGTACAGTATATATACAGCTGAAGTAAGAAGTTTACATGCACCTCAGAAAAATACATTTAAACTCAGTTTTTCACAATTCCTGACATTTAATCCAAGGAAGAATTCCCTGTTTTAGGTCAGTTAGGATCACCACTTTATTTTGAGAATGTGAAATGTCAGAATAATAGTTGAGATCATTATTTATTTCAGCTTTTATTTCTTTCATCACATTCCCAGTGGGTCAGAAGTTTACATGCACTCAATTAGTATTTGGTACCATTGCCTTTAAATTGTTTATCTTGGGTCAAACGTTTCGGATAGCCTTCCACAAACTTCCCACAATAAGTTGGGTAAATTTTGGCCCATTTCTTCTGACAGAGCTGGTGTAACTGAGTCAGGTTTGTAGGCCTCCTTGCTCGCACACTTTCAGTTATGCCCACAAACTTTCTATTGGATTGAGGTCAGGGCTTTGTGATGGCCACTCCAATACCATGACTTTGTTGTACTTAAGACATTTTGCCACAACTTTGGAAGTATGCTTGGGATCATTGTCCATTTGGAAGACCCATTTGCGACTAAGCTTTAACTTCCTGACGGATGTCTTGAGATGTTGCTTCAATGTATCCACATAATTTTCCTCCCTCATGATGCCATCTATTTTGTGAAGTGCACCAGTCCCACCTGCAGCAAAGCACCCCCACAACATGATGCTGCCACCCCCGTGCTTCATGGTTGGGATGGTGTTCTTCGGCTTGCAAGCCTCCCCCTTTTTCCTCCAAACATAACGATAGTCTTTATGGCCAAACAGTTCTATTTTTGTTTCATCAGATGAGAGGACATTTCTCCAAAAAGTACGATTTTTGTCCCCATGTGTAGTTGCAAACCGTAGTCTGGCTTTTTATTGGCGGTTTTGGAGCAGTGGCTTCTTCCTTGCTGAGCGGCCTTTCAGGTTATGTCAATATAGGACTCGTTTAACTGTAGATACTGTTGTACCTGTTTCCTCCAGCATCTTCACAAGGTCCTTTTCTGTTGTTCTGGGATTGATTTGCACTTTTCACACCAAAGTACGTTCATCTGTGGGAGACAGAACGCGTCTCCTTCCTCAGTGGTATGACGGCTGTGCGGTCCCATGGTGTTTATACTTGCGTACTATTGTTTGTACAGATGAACGTGGTACCTTCAGGCGTTTGGAAATTGCTCCCAAGGATGAACCAGACTTGTGGAGGTCTACAATTTTTTTCTGAAGTCTTTGCTTATTTATTTCGATTTTCCCATGATGTCAAGCAAAGAGGCACTGAGTTTGAAGGTAGGCCTTGAAATACATCAACAGGACCACCTCCAATTGACTCAAATGGTGTCAATTAGCCTATCAGAAGTGTGGTGGTTAATTTCTGTCTTACCAAATGAGGAGAGAGACAAACTTCACACACTAGTCAGAGTTATACTTAAACTACATCTTTAATAATAAGAGCTTTGCAATAGCACTGACTTTCAATGATGCTGCATTTCTAATGAACCATTGAACGTGGTACAAAGATTTTTTATAGCCAAGATACACCCCTCTCCACCTACATGACGAACAACAGATACATAAAATGGTCACAAGGTTAAGATTTGTATGAAAGGTCTATAATACATAGCAGACAGCAACTGCTGTGTCAACAGTTTTCATTGTAAAGACCAGTGTCTGGTCCTCCTACTCCAAACTGGAACCGTCTCACCCTGGTACGGTGTAGCACAAAAACATTACCTCATGTTATCTGGAATGCTCTTTAGGTTTTATCACCCAAAGACATCGTAAATCTCCTCTGTCAGTGCTATCTCATAGAGGCCCTCCCCAGTAGAACACACAAACAATAGTTAACTGAATATTCTATTCTGTCGAATAAAACAACCATTATAATGCAATACAAGCATTAGAACATAAAGCACAAAGTGGATGTCCTAACCGACTTGCCAAAACTATAGTTTGTTAATAAGAAATTTGTGGAGTGGTTGAAAAACAAGTTTTAATGATTCCAACCTAAGTGTATGTAAACTTCCGACTTCAACTGTATATATTTTTGTATGGCACACAAGTCACCTGTGTTATTCACGTGACATCTAAGTGAACTAATCCATTATGGAGGCCGAGACTAATCCATTGCGGAGGCCGCTGGGATGGCACAGTCCAAGCAGAATGGGAGTGTGGCTAGGATGTACAATGCACATCTCTCTCCAGAATGTGCTCTCTCCCCCTAATTTGTGCACAATCATTGTTTCATAACTTCATTGTGTGAATTGTTTGCATTTGATTGTTAGTCTCTATCAATTCCCCATTACATATATCACCAGTAGTATATTTACTGTTAATTCTTATATTTTAGAATCTACAATGTTTGTTTGGTTACGGTAATGTCTATTAATGCATTCAATATATTATTATTCCAGTCTTTTACCGTTCTCAATGTTGGAGTGGACACGTTGTTTGAGAGCGCACAAGCTATGCTACAATTGTGGGAAACAAGTTTGTTTTATTTCATTCCATTTATGAGTTTTGTCAATTTAGTCATTGTATTTTGTTTGGAGCGCTCCTGTCAATGTTGAGTAAGGACGCATACCTGATTACGTATGGAAGTAGAACTATATACTACCTGGCCTGCGTGTAAATGTAGCCTTATAAATGTGCCCATTTGAGGATCTGATAGTATTTTCTGATTGGCTTAATGCACCACCACTAATGAGCTGGAGCTTCTCAAAGTAATGTTTTCTTCACCTCAAACAGCAAATGAACAAAGTCTGTTTTTACATCCATTGAGAATGACGACAATTCCTCAATGTATTTGAAAAATCTTTCTAGCTCTCTCCCTTTCGATAACCACTCACCGTGAAAGGAAGAAATGTCATGCTCTGATCCAGTGGAAACAACATAAAATAGGCGTACCTGATTACTTCTTATCCCTTGCTCAAATAGCCTACAGCTGTGTCTGTCCCGAGCTCACTGGCAGGGCCCAAAATATTTTCTACAATGTTGCAAGGAGCTTCAGGCTAGACCCAAGTTAATAGTTGATACAATGTTTCAACTTCATTGTAGACAGGCCATGCGTAGCCAATGTGATTTATAGGATATTTATTTTTATTAGGATATTTTCTACCTGCAGGCTGTAATGTTTTTATTTGTTGGCTTTATAGGCTATTTTTACATAGTTGGTAATGGCAATAGAAGTTAGGTTTATGTTTGTATAATTTTCATTTAGATTTGGATAGAATTTTGATTAACCACATGATTTTGAGATATGAAGACGTTATTCTAATTTAAATGAAACTGTTCCACGTAAATGTGCATATGAAAACCATAACTGGCACGCAGATTGGTAGAAATTGTAAGATAAATTGACATTCCACATGAGAAAGTTTGCCGACTCCTCATGTAGCCTATTACTGGCAACGTCAGGAGAGTAACGGCAGAATCTACGAAAGCCAGTAGGAGTGGGAAGAGGATGGAGAGGACAGGTTAAGGTTTTTTTCTTCTGGTTATCTTGATGTCTGGTTCCCACTTGAGTTATTTGTGTCTTATTTCATCAAACATTGAGAGTAAAGCCTCAAACAAGCTCAAAGCATATATAGTTGATTTTATTAAAACACATAGGGAGAGTTTTCAGACCCCTTGACTTTTTCCACATTTTGTTACGTTACAACCTTATTTCTGTCGACCAATATTTTTTTTGGTCGGGGACAGCCCTATATAGAACAGAGCTTATCAAGAGACATGTATCTGCCCACCATCCACTGTCCATGTATCACCAGTGTCCTTTGGATTTTTTGTCTAAGAGGGATGTAGTCATTCAGAAGTTAAACTTACAGAGTCATGTCCAGAGTTTCCGAAAAGGTAAATAGTAGCTAGTTGCATGCGTAAATGTTTATATTTTAACAAGAACAAATATTCTTGGAAACTTCACAGCTTGCATGCAGTTTATTTAACTAGCCTCACAGAGAGGAGGTGGAACTATTCAGAAACCATGACAACAGCTGAGAAGCATCCTCAGCTCTAAGACTAGATAACTGTTGATCAATGTGGAGGACAGAAGGCCCTCAGCTTTCTGTGAGGGAGAGAATTACTAATCGATAATCTGTACAGATCCAGCTTTCTGAACGAGAGACTCAGCCGATCAATAGATGTACAGATGCTGCCAGAGGAGAGGAGAGTAGGGCTGGCTGGGTAAGTGGGAATACCGTATTCAACTGATCTGATAAATACTCAAGAATGCCAGGTCATCAGATTGTCTCATAACCATAATCTCATTGGAGCAAGTATATGGGTGAGACTCTGTTTGCTCTGCCATCCATGCATCAACAGTCATGCTGCAGTCACTCCCCATCAGCCATGGTTAAGTGATGTGGTTCCATGGTTAAGTGATGTGGTCCATGGTTAAGTGATGTGGTCCATGGTTAAGTGATGTGGTTCCATGGTTAAGTGATGTGGTTCCATGGTTAAGTGATGTGGTCCATGGTTAAGTGATGTGGTTCCATGGTTAAGTGATGTGGTTCCATGGTTAAGTGATGTGGTTCCATGGTTAATTAAGTGATGTGGTTCCATGGTTAGGTGATGTTGTTTCATGGTTAAGTGATGTGGTTTGCTTTGCAGATACTTTCATCCAGATTGAGTCAAATGGCAGCCACTTTATCCACTTTCACAGCTGGATGTGACTGGACTTTTTGGAGGGCAACGGTGGGATGTCCCACCTGCCATCAGAATCAGTTGTCCTCTGGAACCCTGCCCAGTTCACTAAACTAGTCTACTGGAGGAGTCAGTGAGACAAAGGGGTTTAGTAATGACTGCTTGTTGCCTACTGACTTCATCATCCAACATCTGCATGTTGTAATGGTGTTACTTCACCTTATAGACAGTCATTTAGCAACTGTCTGTTAGCAACTTAGTCAGTCAAACACCCGATTCTCTGGTCCATGACCTACTACTCACCGTTTTACTCAGACATTTATAACATCCTTTATGTTCTAGCATGATCAGTGAGCAATGAATTGGTCAATGAAAATTGAAAAAAATTAAGTTATGTTGAAGAATATAAAAAGCCTCTTCACGAAAGCCTTTTCAGGTAAATGGTATCTGAAGTAGCATTGCCACCGGTCTAAAGCATACTTTGAAGAATGTTGTCAATAAAATGTCACAAGCAGTTATTGTCCCTCTTGTTATTAGAATATATGATATAAAGTATTTGAACACATTATGTGCTCTCAATAGTAAATGTTTACTTGCTGTAGGCCTATGTCAGAACACTCCTTTGAATTGTTTTCCAGTGGTAAAGGGCTTAAACACTTAGCAATTGCTAGTCCAAGAAAAAACATTTATTTGGAATATTATGTATTTCAAATGCATTTCGTAGAATTGCCCTCAAGAGTTGTCACTCACAACAGCATGGGGCCTTGAATGACGTCAATGCAGCAATCATGATGTGCCTGTATGAAATCTTATTAAGATAGGGTCATATAGGACCACGTCAACAGTGTACGCAACTAGAAGTTGTTATCATTTCTCAAGGTCGTTTACTGTGTGGTATAAGATCATATTTCTGATGTTTACATGAGAGAGGGTTTGCAGTCTGACAGTAGTGTGCTGCAAGCCTGAGGCGTCAGCCTCTTTGAGTTATCAGCCTGACTTAAGAACCATCTTAATTACTCTCCCTCACACACCTCTAATCCGTCATTGTCAGTTGAATCAGGACTGTGCAACCCAAGCAATAATATTAATTCACCCAAACCAGCAGCCCATTGATTACTTCTCATTCTTGGTCCAGTGCTCTGTCTGTCGAGGGACGGCAAGACAGGAAGGCAATATAGTTAATGGAAGGCGAAAACTCAAAGTCACATTGCTACCCTTTAAGATGACAGGTATTAGAGAGGAAATATGGGCTTCATCCATGGGCTGCCAAATGGCAGACTGTTTGTACTTAACATGAAAGCGAGCCCAATGCAAACTATCTAGTCTGTTCAGTGGTACAGGTGTCATATTCCTACCACTTTATGGACACTCCATACCACAACCTTACTAGTCCTCTTATAATTCATTATTCTCCCATCCTCCGTGGTGGTTTTCCTACTGCAGCTCAGTCTACCACCTTATTCTCACTCATTGCAATTTTCGATTGGCTAACAAACTCATTTGGCCACAGTATAGGCTATCTAAAAGACATGGTTAGTCTTTATTTGAAGGTTGCATCATGATGAGTGTTTATAGCAACTTATAACATAGACCCGCCACTTGCACTGTCAGTAAATAAAATTGTTTCTTCACATTTTATTCTGTCACATTGAACCACATTTGAATGTAATTAAAATGTATTGATACATTTTTTTAAAATTACAATTTAATCACAGGATATATTTTTGCTGTACAGGAGCAATTAGCTTTGTCTGCAGTGGGGGTTTAATTGTCTACATCAAAACAATCATACTGTAGAAGTTGCTGCAAACTCTCCCTGCTCATATCACCATTCCTCTTGATGTTTGTCCCTCTGTAACTATTGTCCCAGGTAATAAGCACTCTCCATCCTCCTTTCCTCCTCCTCTCCTCCATCTTCCTCTCCTCCATCCTCCTCTTATCCAGACTTGACTTGTCCTTTATTCATCCTGAACACTGAGGCCTCTCCACAATGTTAATTTAATTTCACCAAGTCATGCCCATTGATTTCTCTTCGCATAGGCCTAAAACAGAATGAATGGGAAATAGTTTTCACCAACAGGGCTATTTGGACTCATTTGTTGTCTCATTGATGACAGTGACTGTCATTTGACATTTAGGACATTTTGGAATGGTAGGCAGTCCAAGGCCAGTGTGGGACATCTCTGGGATCTGAAAACACACGTTACATACTATGCGTTAACTAAAAACACCTTACCAAAAGTCACAAGTGATGTACAGTAAGGTCAGAGAGTTTGTGTTTGTGTAATATTTACATGATGCATTATGTTTGTTTACGCTCAGTGGTCCGACAAGGACCCATCCCAACGCGTCTATGTCTGCTCCTTGTGCAGTCAGTCTACACTTCAAATGAGAATTTACTCTCCTTCACCTCAAAAGCCTGATCCTCTGATTCATATGTATACAGCATGCCTCAGAGGAAGGCTAACTCTGCTGGTGTTTAAATAGATATCAATAAAGGAAAATAGGACAGGCTTTTGGGAGGGTGTTGAAAAGAATAGCATGTCTAGACCTAATAACATCACAACACAGTTTTATTAGAAAGCAGCATGAGTAATGACCTGTGAGCACTAAAATGACATCCATCAATTTAGAAGTTTTATTGGAAAATGTAGATAAGCTGTGCTGCTGCAGTGGGAGATGTAAATGGTTTATTTAGCATAAAGTAGTTGAGCAGGCAGAAGAGGGGAGGAGGATAGTTGAGTTAGGAAGGGAAAGGATAGGCCTGTTTGAAAAAGGCTCTGTGGGAGGAGCTATGGCTAATTTCCCCAGCTTGAGAGCAGGCCTGTCTTAACTCTGGTAATTGGGTTGGTATTGGGGAAGTTGGATTGTCTTGTTCACATCTTATTAGTTCTCAGGTGGACAAGCAGACAGTCACAAGTTATGTTACAAGAGTTCAGTTGAAAGAGGACAGAGTCTATTGAGTTGGGAGAGGAATGTTTTTTCCTGTGGACTTGTTTGGTGTGAATTGTTATTACTTTGAAACTGTGAGTGATTTGTGTTGCCTTGTGGTCATGAATCGATTAGCTTGACTAAACTTTTTAAGTAGCATTTAAATTCAAGGGGGGGGTATTTAAAAAAATATTTTATTTTTCTACATGTTTTAATTGCCTGCCCTCTAGGCCAAATAATTTGAACCACTTCACATTTAGGCTTTTATTTTTTGTTCTGAGTTTTCTTCTCCAATAAATGTTTGGTGATATGGTGACAAACAAACATGATTGTACGTCTTATCACAGCGTCACATATTCCCTTAAAAACAACAACAGGATCTGAACATTCCCATTAGTATTTAAGTAGATGGTTTCATATTTTTCCACATAACTTTCTAATTTGACTTTTTTTCTGAGTGATTTTCAACAAACTTTTGAAAGCTTTGCATAATCTAAATAGGCTCAAGTAGTGTGGAAGGAATGGTTCTGAAACCATATCATGGATCCAAGAGCACAAGCAAATCACTCTGTGCCTTCAAGCCTGACTCTTAAATGGTAAAAGATATGGTAGTCCATAGTACATTTCACATTAAACAATATAAAAGCGACAAAACACCTGGAAAACCTTTGAAATACATTTGAAGCAGATCAGTTTCTGAAGTTTCACCAAGCCACTGTTTGTTTTACTCCAAAGTTGGGAAATACTGATCATTTGAATGTAGTTGTGAATCACTTTGGCAGACACATTGGTGTCATCTTAAATCCCACATCTGCATTTATTTAAATGTATTCAGTGCTGTGAGGGTGTCACTGTGTAATACATCAGGATGTGCAGGTTTCATGTATTAGACTACTCTTACTGTCTGCTGCCTCCCTCCCTCTCTGTTTGCAAAAAGGCTCTTCCAGTTTTTAGCGGGTGCAGCCAAAATGCCTGGCAAACTTCCCAATCTGGCCTCATCAAATATATAGTATCTAGGCCACCTTATCACCCAGCAGTTAAATCAACTCAGAAAATTCTTTGTTCCAAATTGACCTTCGTTCTCTTTCTTTCCCACGCTATCTCAGCACAGCAGAAAGGAAACCAAGATTTTAACAGTTGATTTTATTCATGAAGTTTAAAAAAAGATGCTCCAACACAAAGGATCTTTGAAAGGACAAAGTTGCTTTGGTTGTAAAACGAATAATCTTTTTTATTTCATTTCATGTCTGCCGTCTGGTTGATAAAAATGATAATTTAAAAATTATCTGTAATGCCATTTTGTTTGATATTTTTTGTTGAGAGACCTGAGAGACCGTCATTTAGCCTTTAATGTGCTACATATGTGCCACGTTCCAGCTCCCTACCAATGTGCATTGTCTGATAATGAGGGCTTAAGACACAGAGTCATCCCCAGACTTGTAATTAAATAATTTCATTACACATAACAGGCTGTGGGTTGGAATGGCTGGCTCGCCATACAGAGGTGAGGACTTGTGAGAGAGGACAAGGCTATAGTGTTGTGGGTTCTGGTGTCAGATAATGTCCCTGACTCTGACACGCACCAGAGAGACAGGCTCCATTTATCCGCTCCGACATCAATCAACATGTCTTGTTGTTTTCATTGATTCTTCAATTATTTCACTGACATCACATGCTAGATTAGATATGTGCCTTTCTGTCCCTTAAACCAGATGAAAGCAGTTAACTATGCTGCCTGGTTTTGTATGTCCTTTCAGAGCATTCCATGTCGCTTCTAACTCGAGTAGTTCTAGGTTTGTCCAGAACCTACCACTGTGGAGATTGAGGTCTGCTATCACCAGAGTAGTCGACTCCCAAAGATACTGGTAACTAACCCAAGATAGTTCATCTGCATCATTTACAATGGGAGCAAATAAGCACAGTGGGCAGAACAAGCAAGGAGGTGGGCAGAGCCAAGCACGAGCTCACAAGCTCTAATTGGCGTGTTTAGCATGTATTTGCATAGTTCCATTAGGGAATGGCTACTCTGTGAGGTGCGCGTGTGCAATAACTCTATTCACCCTTGCACTGCTTCTAAACAATGCCATTTTTTTGCAACTTTGGCAAAGGGCCAATTTTACAAAGTTTTGTGCACTCTGTTTGTGACAGATTCTATTTTATTCTATCTATTAACTATCTGGTTTTCCCCTTTTATCTGTGCTAGCACTTTCATAACTTATTGTGACAGATTTGATTTAAAAACAAAAATGATGGTTTAAGGCTTCAGTACTAGGTTTAAGGCAGATCTTCAGCTCCAGGTGGGCTTAATTAGGCAGAGACTATATTATGTTCACTTCACTATTTCACTCACAGCCCTTTGTGGTTGAACATCTGCAGGCGGAACATTTCTGTTACAGTTCTGAGGAAAACATGTGACTTGGAGAGGGATTTGTTGAACACACCCACTACACCCCAGTCGGTTAGGATCCATGGTTATAATCAGCTACAGGGAGAAAAGTCCTAGCTAAGGTAACTGGTAGAATGAATGGTTGACTGGCTGTCATTTGCAGAGACTTAAGCCTGTCATAGAACTTCTCTATGGCATATGAAGGGCTTTGTGTTACGTACTGTAGACCAGGTTTGGAGACATTTCTTGAATTGACTCATGAAGTGAAGAATTTACATTGAATTCAATTTGAATTTCAACAATCTTTAAGTTATGGTATTAGAATTGAATTGGAATTGTAAAAACATTTAATCTGTGTAATTTAATTTAATTGGAATTCAATAGTTTTACATTTCTCAGTTAATGGAATTAATGCAGTCAGTACAGAAATTGACTGCGGGATTAGTTTTAAATCATTTCAATTTATATTTCTATATTTCCAGTATATAGTCTGTCTGAATAGTGACATTATCAACCTGAAAGATTGATGGAATTGAATTGGAATTGGAATTATTTTTGGGGGATAATATTGAATTTGGAATGTAATTATTAGAATTGACCTAACTTTGGAATTGAGAGGGATTTAAATATCTCTGAATTCAAAGATTGACCTGGAATTGGAATAGAATTAGAATTGAACTGGAATTAACCCCAACCCTGCTGTAGACTTGGTTGCTTGTTAAATTAAGTTAAATGGAACTGTAATAATGCCCAAAAGAATGACTGACTGCCTGTTGATGACTGACTGCCTGTTTAATGACACCCTGCATCTCTGGGGAAGCCACCCTCTGCCCGTCAGTCAGTCAGTCAGTCCATCTATTGAACATCTAACTGACATAATTATGCAAACACTCTAACCTTGATCGTATGTACAGTTGTGGCCAAAAGTTTTGAGAATAACACAAATATTAATTTCCACAAAGTTTGCTGCTTCAGTGTCTTTAGATATTTTTTGTCAGATGTTACTATGGAATACTGAAGTATAATTACAAGCATTTCATAATTGTCAAAGGCTTTTATTGACAATTACATGAAGATGATGCAAAGAGTCAATATTTGCAGTGTTGACCCTCTTTTTCAAGACCTCTGCAATCCGCCCTGGCATGCTGTCAATTAACTTCTGGGCCACATCCTGACTGATGGCAGCCCATTCTTGCATAATCAATACTTGGAGTTTGTCAGAATTTGTGGGTTTTTGTTTGTCCACCCGCCTCTTGAGGATTGACCACTAGTTCTCAATGGGATTAAGGTCTGGGGAGTTTCCTGGCCATGGACTCATTATATCGATGTTTTGTTCCCCGAGCCACTTAGTTATCACTTTTCCCTTATGGCAAGGTGCTCCATCATGCTGGAAAAGGCATTGTTTGTCACCAAACTGTTCCTGGATGGTTGGGAGAAGTTGCTCCCGGAGGATGTGTTGGTACCATTCTTTATTCATGGCTGTGTTCTTAGGCAAAATTGTGAGTGAGCCCACTCCCTTGGCTGAGAAGCAACCCCACACATGAATGGTCTCAAGATGCTTTACTGTTGGCATGACACAGGACTGATGGTAGCGCTCACCTTGTCTTCTCCGGACAAGCTTTTTTCCGGCTGCCCCAAACAATCGGAAAGGGGATTCATCAGAGAAATGACTTTACCCCAGTCCTCAGCAGTCCAATCCCTGTACCTTTTGCAGAATATCAGTCTGTCCCAGATGTGGCTTCTTTGCTGCTGCTATGCCAGATTAAGTGATATGACATGCTATTCTATAAAATAATTTCTCCGTAATTAATATTACCTGATTGAGCTAATCATGTAAATGTAATTAACTAGATAGTCAGGCACCACAAAATAATATTTATAGAGCTGTTATCTTCCGAATAAACTCTTAAAGATCTAGTAATATTTGACATCAATAGCAGTCAATATTAATCGTCATCTTAATTCAGTCTCATCTGAAAGTTGTACATTCTTGGTTATCTGCACGAACCCTGCCTCACAAGTTGAATCAGCAATACAAAATTGGGTTTAATTATTTATTTACGAAATACCTAACTAATCACACAGAATTACACATACACATAATTTGATCATAACTTGATTGCAAATTACGTCATAAAGGAAAACGTCCCTAGCGGGCGGAACAGATATGACAGCTTGTTACACAAAAGAAAAGTGTCTGGGTTTGAGTGAAAGAGCGGGAAAACTGAGGAACAAAGGGAAGAAGCTTTGCTATCGTCAATACAGTATCTTATGCATTCTAAATTAGCGCCCATTTGGAAAAGAAAAATGCAACAAATATTTACTCTGAGCTGCGCTTCGGTAGATTGGTGGTAGATGGAAGGCCGTGTTGCCCAACCGAGTCCTTTGAAGAATGTCTCTGGTGGTCAATTGGATACGTTGTAGTAACGTCGTTGAGTTATAGACGGGATACTCTGTCTGCTCCTTCCTAACCCTCGTTTGCATCTGCTGTTGCTAACTCAACGGCTAGGAGGTATCACTTCTGTAGTGAATAAGAGTTCAAAGTTCATACCATTCGCAACCAAAGCTCACGCTGATGTTGGCTTCGTTCTGTAGTTATTTTCTGAACCATTCTGACATAGGACCGTCGTCCTCACGTCCTCGGAACAGGAGGTTATATTGTCGTCAAGGGCTTATATAGGAAGGGAGAGGAGGGCATGTTTGAAAAGTGTTATACCCCATGTACCTTCACAGGGGCGGGCCACTGATTGAGCAGAGCCCTATCTTATGAAAACCCAAATCTCACATTTTAGAAGCTAAAATCACATTTCATCCCATCATGAATAATTTCATATTCAAACATTTAAATTGAACAACAATTCCATGTGAATCCGATAACTCTGATGTGTAGACTTTCCACTGTAGAGTTTATGTCATCTTATCATTGATGAGAATGTCTCAGATGACAACCGAACTGACGGTTGTCATCTGAACTGACGGTCATATTCATTAAGTACCACCGCATATGTTCCATTGGTCGGATTACCAGAATATAGTTCATTTCCCCCCACCTTCTGATGTTCCCAGAATCTCTATGTTAACCAAGGGTTTTGCAAATGTAACCTCAGTAGGGTAGAGAGAGGAAAAAGGGGGGAAGAGGTATTTAGGACTGTCATAAACCTACCTCCCCAGGCCAACGTCATGACACTGCCCTTCTTGAAGCCAGGCCATCCTCCAAAAGTCTTCGCCTCAATGTGCATGCAGATGCACTCACACCTGCCTGCTGCCATTCCTGAGCAAACTCTGTACTGGTGGTGTCCCGATCCTGCAGCTGTATCAACTTTAGGAGACAGTCCTGGCGCTTGCTGGACTTTCTTTGGTGCCCTGAAGCCTTCTTCACAACAATTGAACTGCTGTCCTTGAAGTCCTTGATGATCCGATAAATGGTTGATTTAGGTGCAATCTTACTGGCAGCAATATCCTTGCCTATGAAGCCCCTTTTGTGCAAAACATTGATGACAGCACGTGTTTCCTTGCAGGTAACCATGGTTGACAGAGGAAGAACAATTCCAAGCACCAACCTCCTTTTGAAGCTTCCAGTCTGTTATTCGAACTCAATCAGCATGACAGAGTGATCTCCAGCCTTGTCCTCGTCGACACTCACACCTAACAAGAGAATCACTGACATGATGTCAGCTGGTCCTTTTGTGGCAGGGCTGAAATGCAGTGGAAATGTTTTTTTGGGAGATTCAGTTCATTTGCATGGCAAAGAGGGGCTCTGCAATTAATTGCAATTAATCTGATCACTCTTCATAACATTCTGGAGTATATTGTATATTGCAAATTGGCATCATACAAACTGAGGCAGCTGACTTTGTGAAAATTAATATTTATGTCATTCTCAAAAATATTTTGGCCACGACTGTACATTAGGATAGTTGAGTTAGGAAGGGAAAGGATGGGCCTTTTTGACAAAGGCTCTGTTGGAGGAGCTATGGCTAATTTCCCCAGTTTGAGAGCAGGCCTGTCTTAACTCTGGTAATTGGGTTGGTATTAGGAAAGTTGGATCTTGTTCACATCTTATTAGTTCTCAGGTGGACAAGCAGACAGTCACATGTTATGTTACAAGACTTCAGTTGAAAGAAGACGGAGTCTATTGAGTTGAGAGAGGATTTTTTTTTCTGTGGACTTGTTTGGTCATATTGTTGAAATTTGATGTAAATAGTTATTACTTTGAAACTGTGAGTGATTTGTGTTGCCCAGCTGTCATGAATCGATTAGCTAATCAATAACTTTTAAGTAGCATTTAAATTCAAGGGTGGGTTTTTAAAAATATTTTCTTTCTCTACATGTTTTAATTGGCTGCCCTCTAGGCCAAATAATTTGAACCACTTCACATTTAGGCTTTTCTTTCTCCAATAAATGTTTGGTGATATGGTGACAAACAAACATGACTAAACGTCTTATCACAGCGTCACATATTCCATTAAAAACAAAATACTGGGTTATTTTACACTATGTATGTACAGATTCAAATGAGGAATTATGTATAAACACACTATTAGTGTGATGGATGGCATGGATGGTATTCCTTGTCCAGCCATTATGCATAATTATGTCTAATGATTCCCCAGATTGGGGCAGACACCAGACACAGACAAAATGCATGTTTGTTTTTTGTCTCCTGCCATCGTTCTTTGTGTGGGTAAGTCACCTCTGAATATTCATCACTTCTCATGTCATCAACACCGCCACTGAAATCTGCAGCAATACATCTCAGACGGTCATCCTCTTCAGACGCTACACATTACAGTACATTCTCAGCCCCAGGCCAGCCCAGCTATCAGACATTTACAATGTCATAATTATGGAGCATTAAGCCATCATTCTGACATATCAGCCAGACACGATATGCATAACGGCTGCGAAGGCCTGGTTCATTTACTCTGTCTTCAGATTGTCAGAATGGCCTTTAAGAGAAGGTTGTGTTTCTCTTTGGATGTAATTAGAATCTGTATTTATGGAACCAATCAAGCTTTCAGTCAGAAGAAGAGGGGCCCATTTGAAGGTGACACCAGGAAACATCAGGCCCATATTGCAGACATTTAGTGTCAGCAGCCTTTTAGATGGGCCATCTCCTTCTCTCACAGCCTTTTAAATCATCATCAATCCAGCCAATTGCCTGTTAGTTCATATGACATGTAGCCTTTATGGATCCCACTAATACAGCAGCACTCACAGGCCCCTAGAGTGACATTGACTCTGCCAGGGTGTCTGTGGTTTCTTCTACACCCAGAGCAGAGCAGTGACGTTCATGTCTGTGGTGCTGCTTGTTATATTGACTTGTACTCTTGAGTGTTAGCTTGGTCGTGATGCTGCCTATTGCTTACTGTGTTACATTTTGGGATGTTTCCTGTTCAACCTGTCAGAGGTACTCTCTGTTACCTGCTAGTTGATTGGTCTTTGAGTCTTTGTCAGCCTGTCTGAGTGGCTGCTTGTTAGCCTCTGTTTTCCGCTGCTCTCTGGCTGCTCCCCTTCTCATTGTGATTGTTCACTCCTCTTGAATCTCTCTGGCAGTGGAGTGTATTCATGGATGCCAATGGAAGCCAGGCTTCCCAAAAAAATGGACAGAGAAAAAAACATAAAATAATTCATATTTCGTCTCTGTGTTTTATCATTTTTCTTCAATTCGCAAGAGGCTGAATGTTTTTCACCGGAGAAAGCATCCGAGCAAGCAAAACAGCACCCCCCCGTCTCTCTACTTGTAGGCCATATATCTGATGCTGTCTGGTCCAAAAGAGTGTAACATTGTTGCCAGCCATAGCATTGAATGCAAGGGAAGCCAGTGAGCATTTGGCCTTCCTTGATAAAAAAGTATAAAATAATAGCCAAATCAGCATTGAACTAAACTGAGTGAGCTTAACTGTGAGTGGTCCGGGCGCAAGAAGAAAAGTGTCAAGGGAAGCCAGTTTGGATTTGGCTTCACTCCTATCACATTGCATCAAGAGAAATACCAAATTGACAGAAACAACTTGAATTATTGCATCTCATTGTGTTGTTGTCCTTCGGTGGCTAGCTAGCTAGCTAAAATGGTCCCTTTCATAAATTAGCCATAGATGGAGATAGAGATTTGGACTTGTGGTTTTACTTAATTCTCCGTACTGGCCAATGATTATAACGGTGATTCTGATCCAACCATTAATTCATACATTTGTCCCTGGATTGAGAGGATTGAGGTTCAATATGTAGCTAGATGTAGAAGGCTAATGTTAACCAGCTACTGTTGCCCATGACAGGAACTTAGGCTAGCAAGCAAGCGTTTTAGCCAGGTAGCCTAGGACAACAAAAAATAAAAGAGTGTACTGTATGACAGAGTCATAGACCGTTTTGTCAACATGAAAGAGAGGAGGATGGCATTGACATTTCTCTACAAGTAGGGTGAGTCAACAAGTTTCTATCTACTTGCACAAATGCACGCACACACACACACACACATGCACAAATACACAAATCTGAACCATGGACAGCCACATCATATTTAGCTTACGTTGAATGGACTAAATCGTTTTGGGTATCTTTTAGTTGTCACTGTATTAGACTAAGCAGAGGTGATTTGATGATGTTGAAGTGTTGAAGTTGAAATGGTGCTGGAATAGTGGAGGCAGCATCTGTATCTTTGCCACAGGCGATAACTCTGTTGTTCTAAATCAATAGTGGTTTAGAAGTCTGAAAATGACAGAAACATTCAATTACCTTGCTTTGTTACACGCAATATGCTATGTGGAATTCACCAGACAGAGGTTGCTCTCCGGTTTTGTGATGAAATGAAGGTGTGGTTTAATTTATTCTGCCACTGTGTCTTCTTATTGTCTCGACCTTAAGCCTATATATCACGGTCACAAGGCATATGATCTAAAAGGTTATAAAGCAAACAACTCAATTATCACAACACATAGGTTGTAATATGGCTTTTGTTTCTGGCTTCCCCAGTGATTTTACCCACGCACCGCTACTGCTCTATGGGTGGTGCCCTGCCATGCCACAGGGAACAGAGAGGGTGACTGGTCTACTATAACCTCTAATTATACACTCTTCTAATTCACTGGAAATGGATGAACAGAAACCCTCTTATCCCCTTCTCTCTCCTTCACTCCACTTCCTGGTGTTGCTTGGCCAGGGCCAATGTGGCTCCTATGGGGCAGATGTGGGTCTGGTCCCAGTAGGTCTTATATCATGCCTGGGCTGGATTGTCCTGAATTGCTCCCCCCCCCCCTCCGCCAAAAGCACAGACCAACCCCATGTATCATTCACAGGCTATTCTTAAAGCCCATCTCTTTCTAATGATTAATCCACTTCAGTTTGATTTAGAAATGATCAAAGGCAAGGCATCAAAGCACTTTATGAAGGTAATTACTCACTCATTAGCCATATGTTTGACAAGTAAACCCTCCCTGGCATTGGATAGCACTCTATTAATCAGAAAGAGATCTGACAAAAGGAGAGGGGAGCTATGATGAAATATACATCCTGTCCTTTCTGCCTGTCAGAGAATCTGTGAAATTATATAACTGATGAATTATTGAGCGAGCTGTCATAAAATAGCATGATTTTCACTTGATGTATGATGTACTTGGACTATGTTTTGGGTCAACTTCAGACTGGTTAAAATCTTTGTCACCATATTTCATCCATAGCCTCTGTTCTGTGTTGGGGTCTTCAGAATCAATCTAGGACATGCTAAGGGGAATATTTTTCCCGGTGAAAGTCCCCTGGTGTCAACATCTACAGCTTGTTATCACCAAATAACAACCTAAATAGATGATGTTAGCCGGCATCTAAACATGAACATGATATCCTCTGTGTTATGAAGACAGCCAGTCCCCCTCTCCTCCCACTCTCCATCTCCGACACCACCACCCCATATTGCAGGCAGATCTCCCCAGGCAGTGAGGACAAGACAGGACAGAGGAGGATAAATTACACCCACAAAGCCCAGCCTCTCTCCCATGCCTTCATTTTCACCAGCAATTAATCAGCCATCACTAGAGAGATCCTATGTCAGGCCCAGGATTGTATTAGGGATGTCCTTTATGGGCCTTAATGAGACTTATGTCTTCCTTGAGTATTTCATTTGCAGCACACTGGCTGGCTGCTGTAACCTTGAGGTGAAGAGCTTTTCCACTAAAGTAAAGCAGCTCAGCCTTCTCCTTCAGGATATTCCTTTCAAGATGTTCTGACTGCATGGCTGGTTGGGTGTTTTAATTAGATAAAGTCTTGTGTCTCTGAGGTGGCTAATTATAGCTGCAATTAATCAGACCCTCATTTCATTTAGTTTATTTCCACATTCGTCCACATTTCAATTAAATCTAAGATTTAAACTTTGCCCCGTAATTATTTTGTACGCTTAGAAAATCTCAGAAATAAACTGTCATGTACAGTATGTTTAATCCTAATTGAGTATGTGGAGGGGTGGAATCAGTCAGAGATGACAGCTGTGCTGCTCGCCTGTCAAATCTTGAGGTTTCTGAACTAAACTGCTCAAGGCCCCATACAGAACAGACTTAAAACCTTGTATGAAAGCTGAATAACAGATGAGCAGGTATCATATCGCTGCTCACAGCTCATTTCTCTCTGTAGAACAGATCTGCTAGCTCTCTTTAATTACTTCTAGCTCCTAGCGTCTCCTATTAACTCACAGACAGACCAGACCGGACACCAGACAATTTTTAAAGAAAACCCTCATAGAGGAAATTAAAATATTTTTTCTCTCGCTGGCTATTTTCTACTTCTTTTATGAACTTCTGTTTATTACCGTTTGTATATTATTACACGATTCTTAAAACCTGTATAGTCTATTTTTTTTCTCTGGCCCCTGAGCAGTACCAATTACAATGGCAGTAAAGATACTTTGTGAAGGAGGGGTCTCTAACCCGTTACCACAGGGCTCTCTAGGGAGAGGGGAAAGGGCTGGGAGGCCATCTGTTTGCATTTTTAAATTATGGTGCAGCACTTTGCCCATATGTGCAACAGACAGGGTCATATGATGGTCAAAACAAGGACGGTATAGGCAGTTCTATAGGGAATACTGTAGATGTAGAGAATAGATGACCAGGTTGCATTGATTCAAGGTCATGTTGTTTGCTAACAAAGTCAGTAACGAGGTCAGTCGAAAGGCATTCTGTGGCCGATAGGTGAGGAACACCCACAATAGTTTACCATACCATGCCATACCATTCATTTACCATACCATGCCATTCATTTACCATACCATGCCATACCATTCATTTACCATACCATGCCATACCATTCATTTACCATACCATGCCATACCATTCATTTACCATACCATGCCATGCCATTAATTTACCATACCATGCCATACCATTTATTTACCATACCATGCCATACCATTCATTTACCATACCATGCCATACCATTTATTTACCATACCATGCCATACCATTCATTTACCATACCATGCCATACCATTCATTTCCCATACCATGCCATACCATTCATTTACCATACCATGCCATTCATTTACCATACCATGCCATACCATTCATTTACCATACCATGCCATACCATTCATTTACCATACCATGCCATACCATTAATTTACCATGCCATGCCATTAATTTACCATACCATGCCATACCATTTATTTACCATACCATGCCATACCATTCATTTACCATACCATGCCATACCATTTATTTACCATACCATGCCATACCATTCATTTACCATACCATGCCATACCATTCATTTACCATACCATGCCATTCATTTACCATACCATGCCATACCATTCATGTACCATACCATGCCATTCATTTACCATACCATGCCATGCCATTCATTTACCATACCATGCCATGCCATTAATTTACCATACCATGCCATACCATTCATTTACCATACCATGCCATACCATTTATTTACCATCCATGCCATACCATTCATTTACCATACCATTCATTTACCATACCATTTCATACCATTCATTTATCATACCATGCCATACTATTCATTCACCATACCATACTATTTATTTACCATACCATGCCATACCATTCATTTACCATACCATGCCATACCATTCATTTACCATACCATTCATTTTACCATACCATTCATTTACCATGCCATGCCATTAATTGACCATACCATGCCATACCATTAATTTACCATGCCATACCATACCATTCATTTACCATTCCATGCCATGCCATTAATTTTACCATCCCATGCCATACCATTCATTTACCATGCCATACCATTTATTTACCATACCCTGCCATACCATTCATTTACCATACCATGCCATACCATTCATTTACCATACCATTCATTTACCATACCATTCATTTACCATACCATTATTTTGGTGATGTATGTAGTAGAGTTTCAGTTATGTCATAGGTGAAATTGTAACAAGACATAAAATGCTTGAAATACAGACATTTTTATAAGCACCTGCTAATACACGGGATCAGTCTTCAATTTCAGAAGTAAAACCATTTCTGATCATACGCTGGCTTTCTCTTCAATTTACAAAGTATAACACTTTCTTAGAATTATTGTAAACCATTAAACCACCCTACGGTACCTCTTCAAGCCACACTAATGTTTGAAAAATGGTCACTCTTTTTTTCTCCCACTTAATTCTGCTCACTCTAGACTTGAGTCTCCCCTGATCATTAAACACAAGTCTCACTGTAGACATGTTACTGACTTTATTCTGGGCAGCTAGTGAGTGTTTTGCTTCAACAATTAACACAACACTCTCTGGAATCCTATGGTCTACAGACTGTTGTTCATTCACAACTTAACGTTTGAGTTTCAAAGTCAACACTTAAAACCTTTAAAGCCATTTACAACTTCTATAACACAGGCAACCTTAAAACTGAAACATACTATGTGTTGCAAGATTCGGGGAGAACGAGTATGTTTGCAGCAGAGCAGTCCACCAGCTGCCCGAGCAGAAATAGCAGGCTATCATTATGGTTGTGCTAAGGGGAACCACCCTGTGTTTTAGTTCACAGTGGAGGTCATGTGGTGATCAGTGGGTGTGGTGATCAGTGGGTGTGTCTTTATGGCTTTTCGTTAGAAAAACAGACTAAATTAGGCCTTTATGATACAACCATACAAACCCTTCTGAAATCTGCTACTTCAGACAAGAAAATCTTAATGTTTTTTTGCTTTTTTAAATCTGTCTCAGAGAAAATCTAGTTTTTTGACACTGTTAATTGCATTGACATAACATGATGACATTCACAGGCAAATACATTTGCTTTGTACATTGTTCATGTGTTTCTAGTTAATTTTGGGGACAAGATCTGTTAAAAGAGGTGATAGTAGTTAACAAGATCAATGGAGCTGAAACCTTTGTTGTCTCTCAGCTTTATGCTCAGATGTAGGTTTGTCTGGAACGGGTTCCACAGCAGATGATTCAGTAGTGTCCTTACATGATGCAATGCTCTGCAATTCAATATTCCTTTGAACTTGGCCTTTTATGTCAGTCTACCAAATGCTCCTTTTTTTGTTATTGTTGTAATACAGCTCTTTGGTTCATTACTAGTGATGGTCGTCATCAAAGCTATTGACGGGCAGTTCAGAGGAAAATAGGTCATTTTTTCACTTTTGTTTCAAATCCATCATTATATTTAGCCAATAACACAAGTTATGGTGAAAGCTTTCAGTATAATTGCCTCATATTCCACGAGCTGAATGGTCTCCGAATGGTCAAAAATTATGATTTGTTTTGCTGCCTGTCAAAAACCATCCGTAATATCATATGGCTTCTCGTATGATTTACTCTCCCTTCTATAAAACCTGATCCCAATCGCCAATACATCATCCAGTGAATCATCCCCAGAGTTTGGTCTCTGCTTTAACAGTGCGAGCGTGATCCTCATCCCCACAGAGGGAAACTTGGCTGCCATATTCTCTGATAGAGTGCTGATGAATTTCTGGAACGACTTCCACAAGTGCCTCGTTTCCCAATGTGGGAGCTATAGTGAAATTTTTATGGCTGTGATAAATGAAAACCCTTATCAGAGGAAATGATGAAATCTCTGTGAAGGAGTTCCTTGTGCTTTTGGGTCTGTTAGGGATACTGGAATGAGCCCTGACCCCCTCTAACCTATCTTGTTCCATGTCTGTTAACGGCCTGCTCTTCATTCATGTGTTGTATCAGTGCAATAGAGGGGAAGCTCCCAGAGGATAACCCACATTGAGATGGGGTGATATCATCTCCTGCTTCCTTAGGGCTGTCTATGTGTTAGACATTGGCCGTGTTTATCTATGGACTTGTTGATGCGCCTCCATAGAGCTCTTGAGTGTTCATCTGTAAGAGTCCTTAGAGGTCTGGTTGGACTAGACTAGCCAACAGTGTGGCTCCCTTAACCCCAGTCAGTCAGTCTGGCCAGGACTTAACCCCAGTCAGTCAGTCTTATTTACTTCCTCATTCTTCTCCCCTGGTTGTATCCAGCCATCCCCTTTAACAGCCCCGGCCCTTTAATAGCCTGTAGGGCCCCACAAGGCCTTAAATCTGACTGCTGTCCACTACAGTTTCATATCGACCCCACTGGACCTGGAATGAGCATGTTCTTAGTATGTGCTTTATCACCACTGGCTTTATGTTTAAACCAATTCGCTTCATGAGTCCTGTCTCATGGTGGGCATTCTATTTACCACATGTTAGGAGGTTATCACTGGGCTAATGTGACAAGGACTAGTTTCAGTTATGATGATGATTCTCATTTGAAGAATGGGCTGCATTTCTTCAGAGATGCTGTTTGATTAGCAGAACCTTTGGAGGGGAGAGGGGGTGGAGATGGTAAATGATTAGGCTAGTGCTATGAAGCGAGATTTGAAAAACACCAGACATTTTATTAAAGCTGCCCTCGGTAGTCTCCTGTCTGCTTTCCTCCCCATTGGTGGCTTTAGTTGAATTGCATACAAAACCGCGGCTGATACAGCATGAGCATACAAAATCTAACAACTGTCGTGTGATCACTGTAATGCCAAAAATGCTGAGTGCCTGTCTTCTTTTTGTTCATTTTGCACTTGTAAATCCTGCTTCCATCATAAAGAATTCCTCTAAATTGCTTTTGGAAACACTTAAATTTTGATGCTAAAACTTTTTCAGTTCACACTTTTACTCGAGGCAGAGTTCACACATCCACGGCTTTTATAATTTTTTTATAAATGTACACTCTGAACAGAACACACGTCTCAATTCCCACTCCTTTCACACCTCCTTGGATATGTCTTGTATTATAGCACAGGATGCCCATAGCTTTTTAAAGTATTCCCTTACGCTCCTCTCCTTCTGAATCATCTCATGTCATATTCAGCCTGCGCCTTCCTTTGGATTCTAAATAAAAGAATCACATCATTTGCACAATGAAATTTCTACCTCACTTCTCACCGCCAATGATTATCTTGTTTAAGGTATATCATCTGGAAAATATACTGCCCTATTTGAATAGTAATGATTCCACCAAATATGTTTTGCAGCGACACAATTTTATATTATTTTATTGTTTTTTTATCTTTCGAAATACACTCCCGTATTAGATTGTATTAAATGAACCCTCCACCTGTGAATATGACCTTTATTATGAATATAAATTGTGACTGTGTGTATGTACATGTCACATCATTGTCCTCTGATGTTCATGTGTATTTCAATGTGTGTGTGTGTGTGTGTGTGTGTGTGTGTGTGTGTGTGTGTGTGTGTGTGTGTGTGTGTGTGTGTGTGTGTGAGAGAGAGAGAGAGAGAGAGAGAGAGAGAGAGAGAGAGAGAGAATAGAATGGCTCTGCGGGTTAGCCCTCTCCTGCAACTATAATGGCCTGTAGCTCCTGTTACTCTCTCCCAGGCTGTGATGAAGATGGCCAAGTGGAGGTCAGTCACCCCTCTCTTCTGTTACCACAAAAAGCTTTCCACAGCCATTGTGTTCCTCTAGGGCTCTTAGTAAAGCACAACCTGATGTGTGTGTTGTCCCTTTTGCAAAGTGAAATGAAATGTACTTCTTAGTGAGTTTCAAGCCTCCAACTCTGGCCTCCCCTGCTAATGCTTGCCTAACTATGTTGCTGGTTCAGTCTTGGACCACAGACAAAGTTAACCAGGATTTTTATATAACTCAAATCACTGCATATCAGTGCAAGAGGCATCAGTGCAATCCCTGGTTTGAATCTAGGGTAGGCCGTCATTGTAAATAACAATTTGTTCTTAACTGACTTGCTTGGTTAAATATATATCTATATTTATAATACACCCATTATGGGAGAGTGGTTAAAGTAGTCACCAACAGAAATGCACTACCACCAACACTGTGTTGACTGATCTCCACTGACAGGCTAATTAGGTGATATTAATATGCAATTAAGATTATTTTGCCGTGCATGCCGCCTTACTGCTCCAAAGATAAGTGGTACCGCCGCCGTCCTCCTCAGTGATGTGTCAAAATAAATAATATATTCCCTCCCCGCTCTCTGTATCTTTTTCTGCTGGCTCGAATTGCCTGAGCGCGTCAGACAGATGGTTATCGCTCGGTTTCAAAGTCGGGGAGTAAAACTAGCTATTGCTGCCGCCAACTCCAGTCTTTTGTCCCACTGAGTCGTGCTGTTTCGAAAGCAGTCCCATGTTAATTGCCTTAATGAAAGAGTACAACAAAAGGGATGTGCTTACTGCTTACTGCTCAGCGCATCAGGCTGCCTCTGCGCTGCTCCTCTCCGTATCCTCTCCGGCCCCAGCCTTCTGCACTCCACTGCTGCTGCCTGCAGGCTGCTAGAGACCAGAGTCCTAAGAGGTAGAGGGATGAATAAGGCCTTTATGGAGATGAAGAAGTGTAATGGCACACTCTCCTCTGGAACAGTAGCTCTCTCTTCGTCTTTTATCAGAGACATGAAAGGCAGACAATAAGCCTCTCTGCTATCAACAATATGGTGCCATTTGAAGCAGATTATCCCTCTGTTTAAAGTGGAGAAAACAAAAGACAAAAAGACAAAGGATGCGGCTGAGAGTTGAGAGCCAAGGTTTCTACTCCCCTGAGGAAATCCTCCCATGCTGTTTTATCTTATTTCCTGACTCTCATCTGCCAAAGTGCCCGCTCATATTTATCTGAGGGTACATTTAGCGCTCATCCTCATCCCAATTATAGCTATTTCAAGGCCTTCTAACGAGTACCTTAATGCGCACTCCTAATGTAGTTATCCTACCTAAATGTCCACTAATGGTTACCTTAATGTACTCCAAAAGTTATCATAATGCCCACTGATACGGATCTGAGGTCCCACTCAAAGTACTCTCAGTAAAGAGGCCTCTCCTGTTGCTAAACTGCTGGTGGAATTGAATGTATGTTGTCAGAGACTGAGAGTCAGTGGCATGGTGCCATGCTGATGTTACAGTGGGACAAAAAAGTATTTAGTCAGCCACCAATTGTGCAAGTTCTCCCACTTAAAAAGATGAGAGAGGCCTGTCATTTTCATTATAGGTACACTTCAACTGTGACAGACAAAATTAGAAAAAAAATCCAGAAAATCACATCGTAAGATTTTTAATGAATTTATTTGCAAATTATGGTGGAAAATAAGTATTTGGTCAATAACAAAAGTTTATCTCAATACTTTGTTATATGCCCTTTGTTGGCATTGACAGAGGTCAAACGTTTTCTGTAAGTCTTCACAAGGTTTTCACACACAGTTGCTGGTATTTTGGCCCATTCCTCCATGCAGATCTCCTCTAGAGCAGTGATGTTTTGGGGCTGTTGCTGGGCAACATGGACTTTCAACTCCCTCCAAATATTTTCTATGGGGTTGAGATCTGGAGACTGACTAGGCCACTCCAGGACCTTGAAATGCTTCTTACGAAGCCACTCCTTTGTTGCCCGGGCGGTGTGTTTTGGATCATTGTCATGCTGAAAGACCCAGCCACATTTCATCTTCAATGCCCTTGCTGATGGAAGGAGGTTTTCACTCAAAATCTCACGATACATGGCCCCATTCATTCTTTCCTTTACACGGATCAGTCGTCCTGGTCCCTTTGCAGAAAAACAGCCCCAAAGCATGATGTTTCCACCCCCATGCTTCACAGTAGGTATGGTGTTCTTTGGATGCAACTCAGCATTCTTTGTCCTCCAAACACGACGAGTTGAGTTTTTACCAAAAAGTTATATTTTGGTTTAATCTGACCATATGACATTCTCCCAATCTTCTTCTGGATCATCCAAATGCTCTCTAGCAAACTTCAGACGGGCCTGGACATGTACTGGCTTAAGCAGGGGGACACGTCTGGCACTGCAGGATTTGAGTCCCTGGCGGCGTAGTGTGTTACTGATGGTAGGCTTTGTTACTTTGGTCCCAGCTCTCTGCAGGTCATTCACTAGGTCCCCCCGTGTGGCCATAGTGGAGTTTGGAGTGTGACTGTTTGAGGTTGTGGACAGGTGTCTTTTATACTGATAACAAGTTCAAACAGGTGCCATTAATACAGGTAACGAGTGGAGGACAGAGGAGCCTCTTAAGAAGTTACAGGTCTGTGAGAGCCAGAAATCTTGCTTGTTTGTAGGTGACCAAATACTTATTTTCCACCATAATTTGCAAATAAATTCATTACAAATCCTACAATGTGATTTCTGGATTTTTTTTCTTCTCATTTTGTCTGTCATAGTTGAAGTGTACCTATGATGAAAATTACAGGCGTCTCTCATCTTTTTAAGTAGGAGAACTTGCACAATTGGTGGCTGACTAAATACTTTTTTGCCCCACTGTATATAGAAGCGTAGTGTGTAGCAGATAGGGCTTATGCTAGAGAACATGGAGAGTAGTGCCAGGGTGTTCTATGGTACAGACAAAATGGGGGAAACAACAGAGGACAATAGAGAGAACATACTGTACACACACACAGAAAGAGAACAGTCAAATTATGTGGTGATGTGGCATGAGAAGGGGAGGGATGATGATGATTATTATGATGATGATGATGATGATGTTAGTAATATGACATAACATAATTTGTTTGTCAATGAATCATGTGTTCAGTTGGCATGATTGAGCACTGTTGCATGACAGAGAGGGAGAGAGAAAGAGGGGATACAGCCAGACAAACTACTGGGCTACAGCCAGACACAAACTACTGGGATACAGCCAGACACAAACTACTGGAATACAGCCAGACACAAACTACTGGGATACAGCCAGACACAAACTACTGGGATACAGCCAGACACAAACTACTGGGATACAGCCAGACACAAACTACTGGGATACAGCCAGACACAAACTACTGGGATACAGCCAGACACAAACTACTGGGATACAGCCAGACACAAACTACTGGGATACAGCCAGACACAAACTACTGGGATACAGCCAGACGCAAACTACTGGGATACAGCCAGACACAAACTACTGGGCTACAGCCAGACACAAACTACTGGGATACAGTCAGACACAAACTACTGGGAAACAGCCAGACACATACTACTGGGATACAGCCAGACACAAACTACTGGGATACAGCCAGACACAAACTACTGGGATACAGCCAGACACAAACTACTGGGATACAGCCAGACACAAACTACTGGGCTACAGCCAGACACAAACTACTGGGATACAGCCAGACACAAACTACTGGGATACAGCCAGACACAAACTACTGGGCTACAGCCAGACACAAACTACTGGGATACAGCCAGACACAAACTACTGGGCTACAGCCAGACACAAACTACTGGGCTACAGCCAGACACAAACTACTGGGAAACAGCCAGACACATACTACTGGGATACAGCCAGACACAAACTACTGGGATACAGCCAGACACAAACTACTGGGATACAGCCAGACACAAACTACTGGGATACAGCCAGACACAAACTACTGGGATACAGCCAGACACAAACTACTGGGATACAGCCAGACACAAACTACTGGGATACAGCCAGACACAAACTACTGGGATACAGCCAGACACAAACTACTGGGATACAGTCAGACACAAACTACTGGGAAACAGCCAGACACAAACTACTGGGATACAGCCAGACACAAACTACTGGGATACAGTCAGACACAAACTACTGGGAAACAGCCAGACACAAACTACTGGGATACAGCCAGACACAAACTACTGGGAAACAGCCAGACACAAACTACTAGGATACAGCCAGACACAAACTACTGGGCTACAGCCAGACACAAACTACTGGGACCCAGTTCAGGTCTCCATAGTAACAACCTACACTTCTTCTCTATTTTTCTACAATTTCTTTATTTCTTTATTTTGTTGTCAACAGTTGCAGAATAAGTTCATTAAAGCTGTGACAGGCTAACATGCTGTGTGAGATGACAGGAGGCCTGAGATGATTTGTGATGGATTGCTGCACTTTCTCTTCTCTATAGTTACTCTGTCAAAAGGCACTAGAGCTTGATGTAATGCCTAAATGAATGTGCACTAATCAGTGCTTTTGCATTTTGTCATAATGACTTAACAACAGTGCTTTTGTATATTGTCATAATGACTTAACAACAGTGCTTTTGTATATTGTCATAATGACTTAACAACAGTGTATCTGAATTTATTTTGAATAGGGCTTATTTTTTAATGAATATAAATGCAATATTTTTGTTTTGAACCCGGCTTCAATGTGCTCTCTCACCGGGCAGGAGTGGTCTGAGCAACAGTGTGTACCTGTTAAAGGCTTACTGCAGCGTGCCACTGACAAACAACACATAATGGGGACATTATGGAGGGTGTGAAAAACACATCAGTTACAGATGAATCCATCTAACCCAAAATGTGTTCATCTGTTTACTCTCAAACTAACACACATGTTGTGTTTAAGGTCATTGATGTGTGGTATAACAGAATACATACACATGTTAAGTACATGGTTATTCCATCCATCGATAACACTGTGGTATATCTGACCTGTAGTCGTCCAGACCCATCTGTTTAGGAGCACCCAAGCATCTCATACTAGGCTATGTGTTTTAGCTCTTCCTCAGGGGAGCAGAAGGGGCTGGTGATTGTTCTGTCTTCAGGTCAGTAATGAACCACTCAGTAGAGAGTCATCCTGTGTGAGTGGGCATTTAGTCCAGAGCTGGAGCTCTATGCAGCCATTATCTCCAAGCCTAGGACTATCTCAGGCCATGTGGACTACTGAATGGTTAACAGGAGTGGACCTTTGTTCCAAACATTGGCTTTTCTTTGGGAATGTAGTATACAGAGCTGCCAGGTAGCCAGCTCCTCAGTAAAGCACTTTGGACAGTGTAGCTAGCGGTAGCTACAGCTAGGTAGGCAGGGCTTGGGCTATGTGGTTTTCTCTCTCTCTCTCTCTCTCTCTCTCTCTCTCTCTCTCTCTCTCCTAATGGACTGTCCTCAGGCAGGGGTGCTATCCATCACATGTACTACCTGAGGTCTGGATCCTCCATAAAGATTAGGACTGTTAAGACAAGACGGATGGCCCTTGTCATTGCTAAGCATCATCCCCAAATGCCTAAATTAATTCTAGGAATCCTCGCAGGGGGTTTAAATTACCACATTAATAACAGCAGCTAACAGCAACGCGGCAGGGCCGACACTCTGTTCAAGGATGGTTAGTATGGCGTATCCTCAAGTATTTATGAAAATGGTAAACATAGAAGCTGTTTTAGTGGTATTTTAGATGGACAAGGAGAGGCACTTAGTGGTGTGAGAGTGATTTTCCTTGTTGAACTCTTAATGATTACTTTGTGGTGTGTGGAGTTAATTTTGATAAGGATCCCAAAGCATTGGAGACTGGGCTAACACTAGCAGTACTGACTATCCCCTACTCCCCTTGTCCCCTCCCCTGACCTCTGGGAATTAGTGAGAGAGGAAAGCAATCGTTAAAGGAGTCCATATTTGATTGACCTTTGTTTCTCAGGTTACACTCCTTCTGGTCTTTTAAAAGGTCCTATTTCGCGGTGGCCTTTTAAAGGCAGTGGTAATGGATCTGTTTCCCCTCATTGACATGGCTGGACTCCGGTCACAGCTTTTACTCCCAGTTGGAAACCATTCATAAAATATGTGTTTCTATTGTGTTTTTCTGAACCACTGCATTTCCATCAGAAAGTGCTGTGAGAAATAACCACCACACACTCTGTTTGGTTTGTTTACTGTGCATTGATGAGTCATCTTGGTTTGAAATGTCATTGATGTACCTCCTGTTATTGATAGCTATGAATATACATTACAGCTTACCTCAGTAAACAACAGCACTGGTGGAAGTACTGTACAGTCATTAACACCTATGCTATCACTGCCAAGTTTGTAGTACCCAAAGATTTCAATATCTTCACAGACAAAACGCTCAGATCCAAACCTATCCACATCATCTAGATCTCAACATGGGATAGCCTTAACGGTATATTGGGCTGTCACATCTCTTTTTAAAAATAGGATCAAGGCTTAGGTCATGGAGTCCTCCGCTCATGTTTTTGACATAATGCTAGGGTTGTTAGGTCTCACTCTGTCACTCACGCTGTAAAATACTTCAGTTTTCCCTCCTTCGGTTGACCCCAGGGGAGACTGGCTGTCAATCAGCTATATTAAGTCGGAAATACTCTGCACTGCCAGGCAGCAAGACTCCCTCTCCTCAGTAACTTATATACCACTCATATCTAGCATCAAGGATGCCCCACTGTTTTCGCATCAGGCAGTAAGTGCCTTTGCTCTAATGTCAATGTATCATGCATGGTTTTATAGTTTTATCTGGGCTAGCTGTTAGACCCTTGTGTGTCATATGTCTGAGCGCTGCGAGGAAGAAAAGAGGAGCTCTCAGTCTCCTTCTCTCATCTTATCTGGCTCTTTTGTAACTGAAACACATTACCACATTGAAAGGCCTAGGATGTCACGTTCGTTTGTATAGAACGACCAAGGCACAGCGTATGTTGAAATCCACATCATATTTAATAGTGAAACTTAGCAAAAACAAACAATAAACAAACAAACAAAACAAACTGTGACCAAAGTGGTGCTACATACACTTACTCAAAACAATATCCCAAAACACACAGGTGGAATTATGCTACTTATAGCCAGCTGCCTCTAATTGGGAATCACACCAAGACCCCAACATAGAAAAAACAAACTAGAACCCCACATAGAAAATATAAACTAGACTAAATCGCTAGTCACGCCCTGACCTACTCTACCATAGAAAATAAAGGTTTCCTATGGTGAGGACGTGAAAGTACCACCCCCCCCGCCAAAGGTGCAGACTTCACCGCAAAACCTGAAACAAAAAGGGAGGGTTAGGGGGGGTGTCTAGTGTCAGTGGCGGCTCTGGTATGGGGCGAAGTACCCTCTCATCCGCCCGCATCGGGGCGGCTCTGGTGCGGGACGAAGAACCCGCTCAGCTCTCGGATCCACCATCTTTGGTGGTGGCTCTGGTGCGGGCCGAAGAACCCACTCATCCCGCGGATCCAGCCATGGACCCAGACTGAACACTGTACCTGGATTGGACTTCGGTGCAGAAGAATGCTCCTGTCTTGGAGTTGGATTGGATGCCGTGCTCGGACTGGGCATCGGTGCAGGGAAAGGCGCCGGCCATGGAGCTGGACTGGACGGCGTGTTCGACTGGACATCGGCGCAGGGGAAGGCTCCTGCCATGGAGCGGGACTGGACGCCGTGCCTGGACTGGGCACCTGCGCAGAGAAACACTCCGGCCTTGGAGCAGGACTGGACGCCATGCTCAGACTGGGCATCGGCGCAGGGGAAGGCTCCGGCCATGGAGGTGGAGGTTCCGGACCGTTGACCGTCTCAGGAGGTTCCGGACCCGTGGACCGTCTCAGGAGGTTCCGGACCTGTGGACCGTCTCAGGAGGTTCCGGACCCATGGACCATCTCAGGAGGTTCCGGACCGTGGACCATCTCAGGAGGTTCCGGACCGTGGACCGTCTCAGAAGGTTCCGGACCGTGGACCGTCTCAGGAGGTTCCGGACTGTGGACCATCTCACAAGTTTCTGGACTGGTGATATGCACTTCAGGGCGAGTGCGGGGAGCAGGCACAGGACGTACCGGACTGAGAAGGCGCACTTGAGGGAGAGTGCGAGGAGCAGGCACAGGACATACCTGACTGGGAACACGCACTTCAAGGAGAATGCGGGGAGCAGGCACAGGACGTATCTGACTGGGGACACGCAGGAGCAGGCACAGGACGTACTGGGCTGGGAAGGTGTTCTGGAGACCTGGTGCGTATAGCCGGCATCACTTGTACCGGAACACACTTCTCAGGATGAGTACGGAGAGCTGACTCAGGTGGCTTTAAATCGATAACACGCTCCTTAGGGCAAATGTTGTGCATCCTCCAACAATTCAATAACACTCTCATTTCTCTCTCCTCCACATTCTCCCTCAACTAACTGACAGTCAGTCTCTGATTCACTCCTCGGCTCGGCCGACCACCCCGTGTGCCCCCTCCCAAAAAAAAAACATTTTTGGTCTGTCTTTTGGGCTTACTCTGTGGCCGCGAACCCCGGCGTCGTCACTGTTCTCCCTTCTCTCCTTGCGTCTGCTGTGACTCCTGCCACGGAAGGATCTCCTGTCCCTCCATTATTTCCTCCCAGGTCCAACTTATTTTCTCCCTGATCTTCTCCAAAGATTAGGATTCCAATTCCTCCTGGGCACGCTGCTTGGTCCTGGTGTGATGGGATATTCTGTCCCGTTCGTTTGTATAGACGGACCAAGGCGCAGCGTATGTTGAGTTCCACATCATATTTAATAGTGAAACTTAACTTAACAAACAATAAACAAACTAACGAAACAACAAACCGTGACAACAGAGGTGCTACATACACTTACTCAAAACAATATCCCATAACACACAGGTGGAAAAATGCTACTTAAGTATGATCCCCAATTAGAGACAACGATGGCCAGCTGCTTCTAATTGGGAATCACACCAAAACCCCAACATAGAAAAAACAAACTAGAACCCCACATAGAAAATATAAACTACACTAGGCTTCCTATGGTCGGGACGTGACATAGGGAGAGGTACTGAACCTTAAAGCATCCTACCCTTCTTGCCTCTGCCTTAGTGAGAGGTGGCCCTAGCCACTGCAGGTGTCTGCTGTTAGCTGTGTTGGCTAGCTGTATGCTAAAGCATAAATATTATATCTGCTCATTAGAATTCCTGTTTGGCCTTTTTTTAACCTAGCTAGTTAGATCCTGATGAATGTTGTTAGTCCCATTAACAGGAGGCCTGGACTCATTGTGTGTTAATCCCATATCTGTCTGTGGTTATTTAGATATCTGAGAATCAAATGCGTAAACCAAGCCCTTTCAGTGTTTATACTGGACAGCCTAGCAGGCTGGTATGTGGGCATTGATGCCTGAGCTAACAAATAAAGCTAGCTGCGGTAATGCCAGCTTAGGTGGGCATGCAGTGCCAATTGGGGGTAGCAGGCCAAGACGTGTCACAGCGGCAGACTGTTATTATCTCAGATGAAAATCTGTGCTAACCTGACGGCTACAATTAGTGTCAGCTGGTTATTGAGTCTTTAAAGAGGACTCCTGGCCTTTTGGCTCCCAGCCTGTCTGGCTATAGAAGTCTCTAATGAGTCATTAGCCGCATGGCCTCTCCTCTCAGGAGTCCACCCCATAATGGCACACCTTTCATCTATTTTACAGAGAGGCTGTCCTTGGTTATTAGCAGTGCTCTGAAGTCCTATTACCTTTACGTCTCTGATAAATGGATGAAATACGGTTGCCAAGTGCACTGTCCCTCCCTTTCTATCTTCTGGTCAGTCTCTCCAATCTCGTTTTTCATTGGCATTTCTCTCCTATCATTGAGCATAATTGGTCATTGATGTACCTTTACTTCAATATTTGATCTGTTTCATAATTTGTAGTTATTGAAGTTTATGATTGATAGCATTTATGACAATATATTGATGGCCTTTCCATATCATCTTGCGGGTACTTAAACCGTGTCTTTAGAAACTGAACACTTGACCACTATTTGAACAAGGCAACAGATCTCTGTGTTTTTGCTATTTGTTATCAAGCTACAGTAAGTAAGTTATCAAGGTACAGAGTGTCTATGTGGTGATGAAGATAGCAATCATTATGATTATACAATAAGCATCACCCTGAGCTGAAGGGCCAGGTTTGAGTGCTATTGAAGCAAATTACTAATAGTTGCAGAGTAAAATAAAACAGAAGTTTCCCACAGTGACTTCAAGAAATCACAGCTCTTAAAGTTGATTTTTTTGTAATTTATTTTGTATTTATTTTATTTCACCTTTATTTAACCAGGTAGGTCAGTTGAAAACAAGTTCTCATTTACAACTGCGACCTGGCCAAGATAAAGCAAAGCAGTGCGACACAAACAACACAGAGTTGCACATGGAATAAACAAACGTACAGTCAATAACACAATAGAAAATTCTATATACAGTGTGTGCAAATGGAGTAAGATTAGGGAGGTAAGGCAATAAATAGGCCATAGTGGCAAAATAATTACAATTCAACATTAACATTAGAGTGATAGATGTGCAGACGATGATGTGCAAGTAGAGATACTGGGGTGCAAAGGAGCAAAAGAATGAATATCAATATGGGGATGAGGTAGTTGGGTGGGCTTTTTACAAATGGGCTGTGTACAGGTGCAATGATTGGTAAGCTGCTCTGACAGATGATGCTTAAAGTTAGAGAGGGAGATATAAGACTCCAGCTTCAGTGATTTTTGCAATTCGTACCAGTCATTGGCAGCAGAGAACTGGAACGAGAGGTAAGCTAGTATCGTGTAGAATCATTGCACCATCTAAACCGCTGAGAAATATATTTTCCATAACCAAAATTATTGACGTTTCAGCTGTTTGAAGCTGGAGTACAAAACCGAAAGTAAAAGACGCAAAAACAAAACTTAAGAATGGGAAGCAGATAGAACAGATCTACCGCTTCTTACATTTTCTTTCAAGTAGAATGATAGATCTATAACTCAAATGTCTATGTGAATTTGGTTGGGTTGCCCAAAAGTTACATATTACCACGATAAAGAGAAACCTCTAAGAAGTTTCTGAGTGGTTTGAAATGTCACATTTTCTAGTCCAAATTTAGAATTTAATTTAACTTTTCTTTAAGCTGTGCCTCCCACCTTTGTTGCTTTGCTGAAATTATTCAATATCTTCTAGCTGTCCCCTCTCTGTCTCTTTGTATGTGTCACAGGTATCTATCTCTGTTACAGTATGCAGGGGAGCGACATCCCTTGGCAAGGAAAGAGCCTCTTGTTGAAAGCGGAGGGCAGATGCGATAGAGGGGGTTCAAAGGCATGCTTTGCATATTGTAGGGGGATACATCTAAACAAGCTTTCTTGAACCAGACTGGAGTCTGTCTGAACTCAGCCCTCTGTGTCCCCTGGTCTCTTCCATTTGGCTCGTTTGTGTTATTTCACAAGATATCAGCATACAGAACAGGAATTGGAATAAGAGTAGGTGCATGTATTGGCTAAGCAGTTATAAACAATTATCAGAGGAAATATGTATTTTTAAGAATCTGGCCAAGCTTAACTGTACAGTAACTTCTCTGTCTGTATTATGTTTAAAGACTATTGACAACACCCCAGCTCACTCCCTGTAGCTCCCTATTGTATAACCCCCATATAATGCACTACAACCTTCCATAATGCTTACTCTTTGACAATCTCGATCTCTCACTGAAGCAGAGATTTGTTCCACAGAGGCACAGTGCCCAACCTCTCTCTCCCTCTCCCCCACCTTCCTCCCTCCCTCTCCCACACTCTCTTCATCTCCCCCACATCTCTCTGTCCCTCTCCTGCTTCTCTCTCCCCACCTCTCTCTCTTTCTCTGTCTCTCCCCCTTTCTCTTTTTCTTCCCTCTCTTAGTCCTCCCCTCTCCCCTCTCATACACACTCCCTCCTCCCTCCCTCCCTCCCTCCCTCCCTCCCTCCCTCCCCCTCCCTCCCTCCCTCCCTCCCTCCCTCCCTCCCTCCCTCCCTCCCTCCCTCCCTCCCTCCCTCCCCTCCCTCCCTCCCTCCCTCCCTCCCTCTGTGGAAGTCTTTGTGTGGGCTGGTCTGTTTGGGTTTTCTCCCCTGACTGTCACAGCTCAGCTCATTTTTGATTAAACGGCCTGCAGCACTACTGGGGTTCATTCATTCTAATGAGAGGAGGAGTGGAGGCCTGTCCAATGATGAACCTGTATCACTGGACTGTGAGACGCCACAGGATATTCTTCTTCTTCTGGACCCTGTTCTTACTTACACCCTAGCTTACAGCTATGTTTTACTCATTTACTTTGATTGTCTATGCTCCTGGAATAGTATGCCCCTGCCCTTTGCTTATTATGATTATGCTGGATTCTCTTCATCTTCCTCCCTGTGTAGTAGGGCTATGTTGATGGCTCATTGTTTCACCCTTGAATTCAGTAATTTATTCGCTTCGGCACCCCAGTGTCAACGTCATGAATAATTTGTGAAATCAGATGCGTAAATCTTGTTCCACATCCTCTGTTGTCTGGTAAGCGCACTAGAAACTCATAGATTAGACTTAACATAGTAAATGTAAATCCGGGACACTCAAATTAGTATGATATGTTACGTTTGGTATGGTTACATAAGACAAATGGTTACTTAAGACAAAAAAATGAAAGTAGGGTGGTTATTCGGGGTGGATGGGTAGGCATATAATGCGAACGTCTAGCAATCCAAATGTTGCAAGTACGGACAATTTTTGCATTTTCAAATACTTAGTACTTTTTAGCTACTTTGCAACTACTTAGCATGTCAGCAAACCCTTCCCCTAACCCTAACCTTATCCCTTTAACCTAACTCCTAAACTTAACCCTAACTCCTAACCACTAACCTTAACTCCTAACTCTAAAGCCTAGATAGAATTCATAACATATTATACGTTTTGCAAATTCGTAACATATAGTACATTTAGCATATTTGTAACACTATACAAAATGAGTGATGGACATCCACAAATTAATACATACAATACGAAACGTAACATATCATACTAAATCGAGTGTCTTGGATTTACGTACAGAATAACACGAAGTGCACTGAGACCAGGTTGAGAAACTGGATACTTTTTTTCTGCCTTTGTCAGTGTCTGAAGTTTTTTAATGTATTTTATACTGAATAAAAATAGAAACGCAATATGCAACAATTTCTAAGACTTTACTGAGTTATGTATAAGGAAATCAGTCAATTGAAATAAATTCATTAGGCCCTAATCTATGGATTTCACATGCCTGGGAATACAGATATGCATCTGTTGGTCACAGATATGTTTTCTTTAAAGGTAGGGGCGTGGATCAGAAAACCAGTCAGTATCTTGTGTGACCAACATTTCTGTCATGCAGCGCAACACATCTCCTTCGCATAGTTCATCAGGCTGTTGATTGTGGCCTGTGGAATGTTGTCCCACTCAATGGCTGTGCGAAGTTGCTGGATATTGGCGGGAACTGTACACGTCGATCCAGGGCATTCCAAACATGCTTAATGGTCTGGTGAGTATGCAGGTCATGGAAGACCTGGGACATTTTCAGTTTCCAGTAATTGTGAACAGATGCTTGCGACATTATTAATGCTGAAACATGGCAGCGGATGAATGGCACAACAATGGACCTCAGGATCTCGTCACGGTATCTATTCATTAAAATTGTCATTGACAAAATGTAATTGTCATTAGCTAATGCACCCCACCGCCACCATGGGGCACTCTGTTTGCCACGTTGACATCAGCAAACCGCTCACCTACACAACGCCATATGGTCTGTGGTTGTGAGGCCGGTTGTACATACTACCAAATTCTCTAAAACAACATTGGAGGTGGCTTATGGTAGAGAAATTACCATAGAATGATCTGGCAACAGCTCTGGTGGACGTTCCTGCAGTCAGTGGGCCAATTGAACGCTCCCTCAAAACTCGAGACATCAGTGGCATTGTGTTGTGTGACAAAACTGCACATTTTAGAGTGGCCTTTTATTGTCCCCAGCACAAAGTGCACCTGTGTAATGATCATGCTGTTTAATTAGCTTCTTGATATGCTACACCGTTCAGGTGGATGGATTATCTTGGCTATGGAGAAATGCTCACTAACAGGGAAGTAAACTAATTTGTGCACAAAATGTGAGAGAAATAAGTTGTTTGTGCATATGGAATATTTCTAGGATCCTTGATTTCAGCTCATGAAACATGGGACCAACACTTTACATATTGCATTTATATTTTTGTTCAGTGTAGTATGACAAAAGATGGTATTTTTTTACTGGCTAGGTAACTAAAAACTTCATACATGCATGGGTGTATTCATACGTTCTCAGGTTGTGGCAGGGTATTCTTTCTTTTCCACATTGACCTAGTTTTTGTGTCTGCCTTCATGGCCTCTTGGTTTGAGCCTGAAAGGCTCTTGGGGCATTGAGAAAGTAGAGAATGGCCTCAGAAATGACAGATAGAGAGAGGTAGTCAGAACCAAGCTGTGTTGAGGTAATGGCCTGGCTGGAAGACGTCCTTGTTTTTTGATGGAACCACTCTCATTGAGCCAAGCACAAAACACACTTCACACATAGCTTGAGTCTGAATGCAGTGTAGTCTCTCACTCTGCAGGGTAGCTTTCAGGCAAGGCTGAAGGACAGAGCCCACCTCTCAGCCAGTTCAACCCTGTTGTCCTCTTCCCGCCAGTTAGGTTGTTGGGCGGACTAACACTATCTAGTCTATTCTGAAGAGCGAGACAACTGAAGTATGAGAATAATTTTGCCAACGTATTCCTAAAAAAGGAAGCTTTACCTTGCACTGCAGTAGGCTATGTTCTCCTCCAGAGAACATGTGCCGAATACAACAGGTAAACCTTACAGTGAGATGCTTACTTACAAGCCCTTAACCAAGAAAGCAGTTTTTTAGTAAGTAAGAAAATATGTCAATTTTCTTTTAAACATATACAGTTGAAGTCGGATGTTTACATACACCTTAGCCAAATACATTTAAACTCAGTTTTCCACAATTCCTGACATTTAATCCTAGTAAAAATTACCTAGTAAAAGTTAGGATCATCACTTTATTTTAAGAATGTGAAATGTCAGAATAATAGTAGAAAGAATGATTTATTTCAGCTTTTATTTCTTTCATCACATTCCCAGTGGGTCAGAAGTTTACATACACTCAATTGGTATTTGGTAACATTGCCTTTAAATAGTTTAAATTGGGTCAAACGTTTTGGGTAGCCTTCCACAAGCTTCCCACAATAAGTTGGGTGAATTTTGGCCCATTCATCCTGGCAGAGCTGGTGTAACTGAGTCAGGTATGTAGGTCTCCTTGCTCGCACACACTTTTTCAGTTCTGCCCACAAATTTTCTACAGGATTGAGGTCAGGGCTTTGTGATGGCCACTCCAATACCTTGACTTTATTGTCCTTAAGCCATTTTGCCACAACTTTGGAAGTATTCTTGAGGGTCATGTGTCTTTGGAAAACCCATTTGTGACCAAGCTTTAACTTCCTGACTGATGTCTTGAGATGTTGCCTCAAAATATCCACATGATTTTTCTTCCTCATGATGCTGATTTATTTTGTGAAGTGCACCAGTCCCTCCTGCAGCAAAGCACCCCCACACATGATGCTGCCACCCCTGTGCCTCACGGTTGGGATGGTGTTCTTCGGCTTGCAAACCTCACCCTTTTTCCTCCAAACATAACGGTTGTCATTATGGCCAAACAGTTCTATTTTTGTTTCATCAGACCAGAGGACATTTCTCCAAAAAGTACGATCTTTGTCCCCAAGTGCAGTTGCAAACCGTAGTCTGGCTTTTTTGGGGCAGTTTTGGAGCAGTGGCTTCTTCCTTGCTGAGCGGCCTTTCATGTTATGTCGATATGGGACTCGTTTTACTGTGGATATAGATACTTTTGTAGCTGTTCCTCCAGCTGTTGTTCTGGGATTGATTTGCATTTCTCGCACCAAAGCACGTTCATCTTTAGGAGACAGAACGCTTTTCTGAGCGGTATGAAGGCTGCGTGGTCCCATGGTGTTTATACTTGTGTACTATTGTTTGTACAGATGAATGTGGTACCTTCAGGTGTTTGGAAATTGCTCCCAAACAAAATTGCTCACCTGAACCAGACTTGTGCAGGTCGACAATTTTTGGCTGATTTATTTAGATTTTCCCATGATGTCACGCAAAGAGGCACTGAATTTGAAGGTAGGCCTTGAAATACATCCACAGGTACTATACACCTCCAATTGACTCAAATTATGTCAATTAGCCTATCAGAAGCTTCTAAAGCCAAGGACATTATTTTCTGGAAATTTCCAAGCTGTTTAAAGGCACAGTCAATTTAGTGTATGTAAACTTCTGACCCACTGGAATTGTGATACAGTGAATTATAAGTGAAATAATCTGTCTGTAAACAATGTTGGAAAAATTATTTGATTAATTGTTCAGCAGTCTTATGGCTTGGGGGTAGAAGCTGTTAAGGAGCCTTTTGGACCAACACCATAACTGTATTATCCGGTACTGCTTGCCATGCCGTAGCAGAGAGAGCAGTCTATGACTTGGGTGGCTGAAGTCTTGATCATTTTTAGGGCCTTCCTCTTACACCGCCTGGTATAGAGGTCCTGGATGTCAGGAAGCTTGCTGTAGTTAACAAAATATGTTATTGTGGTTCACAGAAGTCTGTGAAAGGATTTTTTTGTGTAACAGAGTATCCCATACAATACTTTGTCATTATGCTCTCGATTCACTCTGTTACTGTGAGATGCTCTGTTGCGCATTAACCTCGCACATTTTCTGTAGTTAGTCACATTAGAAAATGCTGAGCACCGGAATGTATGGGATAATCTACTCTCTCTCCATTTCAATTCAAGCAGTATGCTGTGTTGAAGAGAGATTGGCTAATCTGTGAAAACGAGTCTGGCGCTCACTGGAATATTATGCTCACTGATTTAATGCCCTCTCTGTATTTTTCTCTTAGGTAAGCACTTTCTGGCCTCACTGTCGAGGATGGGGGTATGTGCACTAGTGGGGATCACTCCCTATGAGGGGTTGGACGACTGATTGAGGTGATGTACTGCAGCATGGCTCTGCCCATTCACAGCAGATGGGCTTGTAGCCCTGCTGTTTCAATACACAGACAAGCATAGAGTCACTGCAGCAATGGCACACTGTTACTATAGAAATGTAATTTTCTAGTACTGCTGTGTACAGAAAAAGGCCTATGTATTATTGCAACCATGCCATATTGATATATAGGAATACCCTAGTCTTGCAGCATTAATACTTAAATAGGCCTTCATTATTAATGCATAGCAGATAGTAGTATAACCATGCCATATGATTACATACCTGTAGCCTTGCAGTATTAATACTAAGATCAACCTACAGTAATACTATTAATGCTTATAGGAGTATTACCGCTCAGCTGATAGTCAGGTAGCTGTAACTCCTGCTGACTCTGTCTTCATTATGCATGAGTCCTGACAACCCATCATCAGCTGTCACAGAGCTGACCACTGAATGGCATCTGACCACCCATCACCAGCTGTCACAGAGCTGACCACTGAATGACATCTGACCACCCATCACCAGCTGTCACAGAGCTGACCACTGAATGACATCTGACCACCCATCACCAGCTGTCACAGAGCTGACCACTGAATGGCATCTGACCACCCATCACCAGCTGTCACAGAGCTGACCACTGAATGACATCTGACCACCCATCACCAGCTGTCACAGAGCTGACCACTGAATGGCATCTGACCACCCATCACCAGCTGTCACAGAGCTGACCACTGAATGGCATCTGACCACCCATCACCAGCTGTCACAGAGCTGACCACTGAATGACATCTGACCACCCATCACCAGCTGTCACAGAGCTGACCACTGAATGACATCTGACCACCCATCATCAGCTGTCACAGAGCTGACCACTGAATGGCATCTGACCACCCATCACCAGCTGTCACAGAGCTGACCACTGAATGACATCTGACCACCCATCACCAGCTGTCACAGAGCTGACCACTGAATGACATCTGACCACCCATCACCAGCTGTCACAGAGCTGACCACTGAATGGCATCTGACCACCCATCACCAGCTGTCACAGAGCTGACCACTGAATGACATCTGACCACCCATCACCAGCTGTCACAGAGCTGACCACTGAATGGCATCTGACCACCCATCACCAGCTGTCACAGAGCTGACCACTGAATGGCATCTGACCACCCATCACCAGCTGTCACAGAGCTGACCACTGAATGACATCTGACCACCCATCACCAGCTGTCACAGAGCTGACCACTGAATGACATCTGACCACCCATCATCAGCTGTCACAAAGCTGACCACTGAATGACATCTGACCACCCATCATCAGCTGTCACAGAGCTGACCAATGAATAGCATCTGACCACCCATCATCAGCTGTCACAGAGCTGACCACTGAATGGCATCTGACCACCCATCATCAGCTGTCACAGAGCTGACCACTGAATGACATCTGACCACCCATCACCAGCTGTCACAGAGCTGACCACTGAATGGCATCTGACCACCCATCACCAGCTGTCACAGAGCTGACCACTGAATGACATCTGACCACCCATCACCAGCTGTCACAAAGCTGACCACTGAATGACATCTGACCACCCATCATCAGCTGTCACAGAGCTGACCACTGAATAGCATCTGACCACCCATCATCAGCTGTCACAGAGCTGACCAATGAATCATATCTCTATTGTTTTATTGTTTTATGTAACCTTTATTTAACCAGGTAGGCTAGTTGAGAACAAGTTCTCATTTACAACTGCGACCTGGCCAAGATAAAGCAAAGCAGTTCGACACATACAACAACACAGAGTTACACATGGAATAAACAAACATACAGTCAATAAAACAGTAGAAAAAGTCTAAATACAGTGTGTGCAAATGAGGTAAGATAAGGCAGGTAAGACAATAAATAGGCCATGGTGGCAAAGTAATTACAATATAGCAATTAAACACTGGAATGGTAGATGTGCAGAAGATGAATGTGCATGTAGAGATACTGGAGCAAAGGAGCAAGATAAATAAATACAGTATGGGGATGAGGTAGTTGGATGGGCTATTTACAGATGGGCTATGTACAGGTGCAGTGATCTGTGAGCTGCTCTGACAGCTGGTGCTTAAAGCTAGTGAGGGAGATATGTGTCTCCAGCTTCAGTGATTTTTGCAGTTCGTTCCAGTCATTGCAGCAGAGAACTGGAAGGAAAGTCGGCCAAAGCAGGAATTGGCTTTGGGGGTGACCAGTGAGATATACTGTACCTGCTGGAACGCGTGCTACGAGTGGGTGCTGCTATGGTGACCAGTGAGCTGAGATAAGGCGGGGCTTTACCTAGCAAAGACTTGTAGATGACCTGGGGCCAGTGGGTCTGGCGACGAATATGAAGCGAGGGCCAGCCAACGATAGCGTACAGGTCTCAGTGGTTGGTTGTATATGGGGCTTTGATGACAAAGCGGATGGCACTGTGATAGACTGCATCCAATTTTTTGAGTAGAGTGTTGGAGGCTATTTTATAAATGACATTGCCGAAGTCGAGGATAGATAGGATGGTCAGTTTTACGAGGGTATGTTTGGCAGCATGAGTGAAGGATGCTTTGTTGTGAAATATGAAGCCGATTCTAGATTTAATTTTGGATTGGAGATGTTTAATATGAGTCTGGAAGGAGAGTTTAGAGTCTAGCCCAACACCTAGGTATTTGTAGTTGTCCACATACTCTAAGTCAGAAAACTAGAATGGTCCAAACACACCAAGACATTCATGAAGAGGGCACGACAAAGCCTATTCCCCCTCAGGAAACTAAAACGATTTGGCATGGGTCCTGAGATCCTCAAAAGGTTCTACAGCTGCAACATCGAGAACATCCTGACTGGTTGCATCACTGCCTGGTATGGCAATTGCTCGGCCTCTGACCGCAAGGCACTACAAAGGGTAGTGCGTATGGCCCAGTACATCACTGGGGTTAAGCTGCCTGCCATCCAGGACCTCTACGCCAGGCGGTGTCAGAGGAAGGCCCTACAAATTGTCAAAGACCCCAGCCACCCCAGTCATAGACTTTATGCATAGTCACTTTAACTATACATTCATGTACATATTACCTCAATTGGGCCGACCTACCAGTGCTCCCACCCATTGGCTACCCGGGCTATCTGCATTGTGTCCCACCCACCACCTGCCAACCCCTCTTTTACGCTACTGCTACTCTCTGTTCATCATATATGCATAGTCACTTTAACGATATCTACATGTACATACCACCTCAATCAGCCTGACTAACCGGTGTCTGCATGAAGCCTCGCTACTTTTATAGCCTCGCTACTGTATATAGCCTGTCTTTTTACTGTTGTTTTATTTCTTTACTTATCTTTACTTACCTATTGTTCAACTAATACATTTTTTGCACTATTGGTTAGAGCCTGTTGTATTCTGTTGTATTCTGTTGTATGTATAACCTGTTGTATTCGGTGCACGTGACAAATCAACTTTTTTGATTTGGTTTGTTTTGTCAAGGCAAAGGGTGGCTACATTGAATAATCTGAAATATAAAATATAATTAGATTTGTTTAATACTTTTAGGGTTATTACATGATTCCATATGTTTTATTTCATAGTGTTGATGTCTTCACTATTATTCTACAATGTAGAAAAACCCTGGAATGAGTGTGTGTCCAAACGTCTGACTGGTACTGTATGTCCATCTTGAACAGGATCATCTATTTTTGATTCCATTTGAATGGAATTGATGGAGAGAGAAAAGGACAGAGAGTGCTGAGGTGCGCTCTGATTTAAAGTAATGATATTCGAGTGATAGGATGTTTTAAAACTCAGCTGCAAAAATGTTTAATAAATGACCATTAAAAAGTATGGACTCATTCAGTCCTTATATTACCCTACTGTAGCATAGGCTATGCTGCAACCAATGTACTGTCACAAGAAAAAAAGTCATGATAAGATGATACTGTACATGCATTGTGAACTGCGCTCCATAGCCTACTGGGATGCACTGTTTGTCCCCAGCCTGAGCGTTGATGATTGATCATGCAAATAACGGAGAGAAGACGGTAGAGAAGACAGATTTAGACATCGCATATCATTTGACAGTTTTATTTCATGTCATGCTGTTCATAGATATAATTTACTATAATTTACCGGTTTCTTGCAGTTATTTATCCCGGGAAAAGGGAGTGGGTTTTGGCAGTGAATCTCGGTAATCCGGTTCCCACCATTCAACCTTACTGCAGAGGGCTTTGTGTATATGAACGCATGTGAGCTTTTTCTCACTATCATAATATTACGTTACATTTCTTGTACCAGTATGCTAGCCAGCCTTTAGTTTGCCTTTAGTTTGCTCTGAGTCAACTCTTTCACATCCCATTCAGGCAGTGACTGTCTATTGAGGCCTGCTCTCCAGATTGGGGTGAGATGAGGGTTGAGTCTCATGCCTCCAGTACCATCTGCTCCAGAGGGCTGCTTTTAGACATGCTGAATAGACAGTAATGTAGATACACTTTGTGACTATCAGCGCCATTGCATCATCAATGCAGAGAGAGAGAGAGAGAGAGAGAGAGAGAGAGAGAGAGAGAGAGAGAGAGAGAGAGAGAGAGAGAGAGAGAGAGAGAGAGAGGGGATGATTTAAACAGTGTACATTTAAACAGTGTATTATTATAACAGATCAATCACTCATCTCTATCATTTCAGACTAATTATTACTGTGAATGCAATGTATGCACATTGGTACAAACTTTGATTTCCCCAAACGATAGCATAGGTTCCATTTCAAGACGTGAAATTGAAGGTAATATCAAGGTGTGCCTGTGACTGAGATGACTGATCCCTTTGGACCATGGAGGCACAGGAAAGGAAGCAGCCAGAAGTAAAGTTGAGGAGAATGTTTCTATGTCAGTGGGCTCATCTTAAAGCCACCCTGATGGAATGCTCGCCTCTCTTCTCTTTTCATATCCCCTCTTCTCCTATCCTATCCTCTCCTCATCTCCTTCCTCTCTCCTCTACCGTCCTGTCCTCTCCCCTTCTCTACCCTCCTATACCCTCCCATCCCCTCCCCTTCTCTACCCTACTCATTCCCCCTCCTATACCCTCCCATCCCCTCCCCTTCTCTACCCTCCTCATTCCCCCTTCCTATCCCCTCCACTCCACTCCCCTTCTCCACCCTCCTATCCCCTCCCCTCCTCTCTACTTCTCTACACTCCACTGTCCTCCTTTATTCTTCTCCTCTACTTTCTTGTCCTCTTCTCCCCCATCTCCTCTCCTCTCTCCTCTCCTCTCCTCTCTCCTCTCCTCTCCTCTCCTCTCCTCTCCTCTCCTCTCCTCTCCTCTCCTCTCCTCTCCTCTCCTCTCCTCTCCTCTCCTCTCCTCTCCTCTCCTCTCTCCCCCCCCTCTCCTCTCCTCACCTCACCTCTCCTCTCCTGTTCTCCCACTCCCCTCTCCTCCTCTCCCTGGGCGGTCAGTTAACAAACAGATTACCGACCATTTCGAATCCCACCGTACCTTCTCCGCTATGCAATCTGGTTTCAGAGCTGGTCATGGGTGCACCTCAGCCACACTCAAGGTCCTAAACGATATCATAACCGCTATCGATAAGAGACAATACTGTGCAGCCGTATTCATCGACTTGGCCAAGGCTTTCGACTCTGTCAATCACCACATTCTTATCGGGAGACTCAACAGACTTGGTTTCTCAAATGATTGCCATGCCTGGTTCACCAACTACTTCTCTGATAGAATTCAATGTGTCAAATCGGAGGGCCTGTTGATCGGACCTCTGGCAGTCTCTATGGGGGTGCCACAGGGTTCAACTCTCGGGCCGACTCTCTTCTCTGTATACATCAATGATGTCGCTCTTGCTGCTGGTGATTATCTGATCCACCTCTACGCAGACGACACCATTCTGTATACTTCTGGTCCTTCTTTGGACACTGTGTTAACTAACCTCCAGACGAGCTTCAATGCCATACAAATCTCCTTCCATGGCCTCGAACTGCAACTAAAACTAAAATTCAACCGATCGCTGCCCGCACCTGCCCGCCCGGTCCAGCATCACTACTTTGGATGGTTCTGACTTGTGGACAACTACAAATACCTAGGTGTCTGGTTAGACTGTAAACTCACCTTCCAGACTCACATTAAGCATCTCTAATGCAAAATTAAATTAAGAACTTTTTGAGGATCTGAGGACCCATGCCAAATCTTTTTAGTTTCCTGAGGGGGAATAGGCTTTGTCATGCCCTCTTCACGACTGTCTTGGTGTGCTTGGACCATTCTAGTTTGATGTTGATGTGGACACCAAGAAACTCTCAACCTGCTCCACTACAGCCCTGTCGATGAGAATGGGGGTGTGCTCGGTCCTCCTTTTCCTGTAGTCCACAACCATGTCCTTAGTCTTGGTTACGTTGAGGGATAGGTTGTTATTCTGGCACCATCCGGCCAGGTCTCTGACCTCCTCCCTATAGACTGTCTCGTTGTTGTCTGTGATCAGGCCTACCACTGTTGTGTGGTCTGCAAACAGCTTTGCACACTCTTGGAATTCAATTAACAGTAGTGCCTTGTTAAAAGGGAATTTGTAGAATTTCTTTCCTTCTTAATGCATTTGAGCCAATCAGTTGTGTTGTGACAAGGTAGGGGGGGTTTACAGAAGATAACCCTATTTGGTAAAAGACCAAGTCCATACTATGGCAAAGAGAAATTACAGTCTTTCAATACTTTAAGACATGAAGGTTAGGCAATCCAGAACATTTCAAGAACTTTTGAAAGTTTCTGTAAGTGCAGTCGCAATAACCATCAAGCGCTATGATGAAACTGGCTCTCATGAGGACCGCCACAGGAAAGGCAGCCCAAATAAATGCTTCACAGAGTTCAAGTAACACACACATCTCAACATCAACTGTTCAGAGGAGACTGCGTGAATCAGGCCTTCATGGTCGAATTGCTGCAAAGAAACCCCTACTAAAGGACACCAATAAGAAGAAGAGAATTGCATGGGCCAAGAAACAAGATCAATGGACATTAGACCGGTGGAAATCTGTCCTTTGTTCTGATGACTCCAAATGTCCGATTTTTGGTTCCAACCGCTGTGTCTTTGTGAGACGCAGAATAGGTGAACGGATGATCTCTGCATGTGTGGTTCCCACCGTGAAGCATGGAGGAGGAGGTGTACTTTACTCGTGACACTGTCAGTGATTTATTTAGAATTCAAGGCACACTTTAACAGCATGGCTACAAAAGCATTCTGCAGCGATACACCATCACATCTGGTTTGCACTTAGTGGGACTCTCATATGTTTTTTTTCTATCTTTATTTAATCAGGGAGTCTCTGTAGGCTAAGTATTGGATGACAACACAATCATTTGGGCTTCTTTGGGCTTGGGCTAATAAAATGTCTTTAATGTAGGGCTCTTAAAATGCTCATAGTGTGATTCATCAAGCTCAGGTAGCATCAGGCTTGAATTTTCATTCCAATCAATGCTCACAACGCTCAAATCAAATCCAGACATATTTATATGCTTTATATGATTTAGAATGACACGTTTTGGTGGTAAATTCCAGGTTACATGGGAGAAAAGTGATTTATTCTCACGATGGAACATTTGTACCTGGAAAATATTCAACCCTAGTCTGCAGGAACTGTTTTCACTGCGATAACTGTAATGTCATAAGGCTTTAGTCCTGGCATTCCCAAACTGTTTTGGCCCACAACCCTATTTTGATATCTGAAAATTCTTGTGACCCCAACTATGTGAAAATAATTATGTAATTAACAGCCAAATATTAGCTTTTTCATTTTGGGCTATGGCAGTCAACTGAAAAACATTCTAACAGTATTCCTGATTGTCTTCTCAACTCCCCATCACAGACTTTTAATGTGGGGCTATGACAGTTAATTGCAAATTATTCTGACATAATGTCTCTTATCTCACCACCAGTTATGACATGGGTGTGCTTGATGGTGAGTTGAGAGATGGGTGTGCTCAGAGCTTCTCAAACTCAGGTGGCGTGGTCGACAGTACAACCGCCGTGTCTTTGTGAGATGCAGAGTAGGTGAACGATATTTGTTTTAATGCAGACGAGCGCACTGAATCCAGCTTCACACAGATATGAGCTGGCAGAGCTGGAGAAGGGTAACGTGAGTTTTAATGCTCAGAGGGAGGGTATTCACTTTGAGTCAGGAACCAAAACTCCTCTGCGGTGACCTGTGAATGCTTTGTCTACAGCATTTGGTCACATAATAGCTCGATCAGCTGTTCAATTTAATTTCCCAGCATGTCATCTGAGCCAGGATCACATTTAAATGGATTGGGAATTAGGTCCCAAAGTGCTCTTCCAAGCATTGGAGGTGAGCAGTCATCAGTCGTTTGGGACACATACTGATGCTGTTTTCTGTTAGAAACATGCACAGCTGAGGGAAGGAGGCATAGTTTGCTTTTGAAAGACTCTCTCTCTAATAAGAATTCTTTCCTCTAAATCCACTCATTTGGTCACGCATCTGTAGAATGTTTTTGTATTTCCCCTCCATACTTGTGTTCAGTTCGTTCAGTTTCCCAAATTCATTGCATTTGGATAGTATTCAGACCCCTTGACTTTTTCCACATTTTGTTACGTTACAGCCTTATTCTAAAATGTATAATTTTTCACCCTCATCAATATACACACAATATTCCACAATGACAAAGCAAAAAAAAATTTTTTTTGCAGACGTATAAAAAAACCCAACTGAAATATCACATTTACGTAAGTATTCAGACCCTTTACTCAGTACTTTGTTTAAACTGTCAGGTTGGATGTCGGAGTGTCACTGCACACATATTTGCATGTCTCTCCAGAAATGTTCGATCGGGTTCAAGTCCGGGCTCTCAAGGACATTCAGAGACTTGTCCAAAGCCACTCCTGCGTTGTCTTGGCTGTGTGCTCAGGGTCGTTGTCCTGCTGGAAGGTGAACCAGTCTGAGCTTCCTGAGCAGGACCTCTGTGTACTTTGATCCGTTCGATCCTGACTAGTCCCCCAGTCCCTGCTGGTGAAAAACATCCCCACAGCATGATGCTGCCACCACCATGCTTCACTGTAGGGATGGTGCCAGGTTTCCTCCAGACTTGAAGCTTGGCAGTCAAGCCAAAGAGTTAAATTTTAGTTTAATCAGACCAGAGAATCTTGTTTCTCATGGTCTGAGAGTCCTTTGGGTGCCTTTTGGCAAACTCCAAGAGGGCTGTCATGTGCCTTTTACTGTGGAGTGGCTTCCATCTGGCTGCAGAGATGGTTGTCCTTCTGGAAGGTTCTCCCATCTCCACAGATAAACTCTGGAGCTCAGTCAGAGTGACCATTGGGTTCTTGGTCAACTCCCTGACCAAGATCTTTCTCCCCTGATTGCTCAGTTTGGCCAGGTGGCCAGCTCTAGGAAGTCTTAGTGGTTCCAAACTTCTTTGGAATTTCTTCCATTTAAGAATGATGGAGGACACTGTGTTCTTGGGGACCTTCAATGCTGCAGACATTTTTTGTTACCCTTCCCCAGATTTGTGCGTCGACACAATCGACACAGTCTCGGAGCTCTACGGACAATTCCTCTGACCTCTGACAAGCACTGTCAACTATGGGACCTTATATTTACCACATGTGGACTCCAATTAAGTTGGAGAAACATCTCAAGGATGATCAATGGAAACAGGATGCACCTGAGCTCAATTTCGAGTCTCATAGTAAAGGGTCTGAATTCTTATAATAATTATAATATAATATATAATATAATATAATATAATAATAATATAATAATAATATAATATAATAATAATATAATATAATAATTCTTATAAGTTATTTCTGTTTTTATTTTTTATCCATTTGCAAAAATTTCCCCAAAACTGATTTCGCTTTGTAACTATGGGGTATTGTAGATTGAAGAGGGAAAAATATATTTTATCCATTTTAGAATCAGGCTGTAACTGAAAAAGTCAAGGGGTCTGAATAAATCAAATCAAATGTTATTAGTCACACGAGTCGAATACAACAGGTGTAGGTAGACCTTTCAGTGAAATGCTTACTTAGGAGCTCTTAACAGACAGTGCAGTTTCAAAAAATACTTTCTGAATCCACTGTATGTCTGTTACATAAGCAAGGATATAAATGTTCTTTTCTTTACACAGAAAGTCAACCAAGTCTGTATTTTTTTTTTTACATCCATTGTTTATGACAACAGTTCCTCTCTCAATGCGAAAAATCTTTTCAACACTCCACCTTGATAACCACCAAGCCTCGGTGTGAAATAGGCCATTGTCATGCTCAGATCCCATGTCTCAACATAGTTTTGCGCACAGTTGTGCACGCAGTGGATGTGGATTGATGTATTTACGATCTGCTGGAGTATATCTCAGAGTTCTGTGCTCAGCTCTTTTACCGCCAGTTGCTCTCTGTGTATCATATAATGCGTTCATATGGCAGAGGGAGACACAGTCATAACTAGAGTGCAGAGGCCTGCCATCCCGCCATAGATGGAGCCCCATCTGTGCAAAAGGCCACCATTCAATCTCATGGAATCTGTTTTTTTGTCAATATAGCCACGCAGCACACTGAACATCCCCCTTTCATGCTCGGGAGTCGTGAGGCAGAACAATATGTCCTTGTGAATAGCATCCCCCGACATATAGCGAACAAAAGTCAATGCATGGCCATCTCAGCCCTCAAAGCTAACTTCCATTTGGACAGCATAAGCTGGGGAGTTTTTGAGTCGTTCAGTCAGAGGTTCCTTTTGATTACTAGCAATAGCATAAATTATTTGTTTAACAGTGTTATCTGACAAATGTATTGATGTGAATTTCATTGTCTCTGCCTCCCCACACATTGTTTACACCATATCAATTGGGCCAGTAATATCAAAGTCTCTGCAATAGTGTGTGGTTTCATAGCGTAGCGAGCCTAGCCATTCACTGTGAAAATGATTTAAGTGCATTCAATGCTCAAGTGCGGCCTTTTCCCATGATCTAACGGCGCACTCTGGTTGAATTTATTCTTTTAAATTTGAATCATTTTGATTTAGATGTTTTAAGTTAACCAAATTACAATGATTTTGAGATACAAAGATGATATTATAATATACAGTATATATATTTTTTTTCTTCAGGATTTTGGAAATTCTCCCGCATCCCCATTTTCATATCAGGCAATCACACAAGTGGTTACGACCCCTAGTTTGGGAACCGCTGCTTTAGGCTGTGGGCCTGGTTATCCAGAAAACAGGTTATTTTAGAATGAATTGAATTACTCTCAGGGTTGTGGTTGTACTGTGCAATATGTTTAAAGTCAAAGGCCTATTTGATGTGTATTTAGACTACACTGCAGGCAGGGAGTATTATTGTCATTAATAGGTTAGGATGGTATGACACTCTTGCATGGCTTAATTATACCAATACCATTACCACTGGGTGAGATGCAGGGTTGCCTGATACAATTACTATACCAGTAATATTGCCATGGGCCTTATTTCGTGTGTGTGTTCACGTGTGTGTGAGCTTGCATGTGTGTGCATGGCCGTGCTAGCGTTTGTATCCTCGCTACACGGAGGGAATAGTCTTGTGAATGTATTACACTGTGGACAGTATCTGTTAGAGAGACATGATTGACAGTACACTGTCTGTCGAGTGTGTGTAAATTCAGGTGAGTGATTGTGTTTTTAGGTAAGGAACAGAGTTAAGTGTGCATGTTCATGTGAGAGAGAGTGTGTATTGTATGGAACAGAGCTATGGAGTCAGAGTGATGACGTGTGTAACAGAGTTATCCCTTATCTCAGGCCTACATAACATAGAACTCGCACACTACTAACGTCCTGTCATCTCCCATTGTCTTATTGAGGATAGCTCTTATCAGTGGCTGGGAGTTCCACTGTCTGATAAAGGAAATTGAAGGCACTTTTATCAGTGTTCATTTGTATCACTGAGCTCTCTGCAGCTAATTGGATATGTGACACATTTTCCTCATGGCCAGAGTCTATGTTGCATTTCATTTTAGGTTATTGACACACACAAAACCATTTTTTTTGAGTTCTTGTGGAATCCTTTCAGGTTGTAAGGCCAGGGTCAATGTCCAGTTAATGTTTTCAATGTCATTCTACTACAATTCAGAATTGGAATTTAACCAGAGAAATTACCATTATGCATGAATAAACTAGAAAAATATCTGTCTCACATCATCAAAGCAGTCAAATCCTTGTGCAGGCAGCATTATCAACCCAATACAATGTTTGACTAGCGTTGTTACATTCACTGACATGTTTGTATTTTACAACACTAAACTAGTCTCTTCAATGAATCTACACCGACATTGCTGTAGGTCCCTGTCAAATGAGCAAATGTGTTTCATGCCTGACAGCTATTGAATTTAAAACTCATTCAAAATGTTGTTTTTTATGTTAAAGGTCACATTAGCATTTGTGTTGATAAGTAATTTGTATTCTGGCCCAATTGCAGGCAGGGCTATGGTGCTGTTGTTGATGCTGGGTGGGAGAGGAAAGGAGGTGCTCTAGAGTGGTCGTATTCTCAGGAAATTATACACAATTACAATACAATTATGAATCATAAGAATTGCCAAATGTTTTGTTATATGCGTGGATGCTTCCATAGATCCTTAATCCAGATAGCAGATGTTCTGAAAGAGCTGTAATACCTGGACCTGTACAAATCAGCTGGGCTAGACAATCTGGACCTTCTCTTTCTAAAATTATCCGGCGCCATTGTTGCAACCGCTATTACCAGTCTGTTCAAACTCTCTTTTGTATTGTCCGAGATCCCTAAAGATTGAAAAGCTGCCGCGGTCATCCCCCTCTTCAAAGGGGGTGACACTCTAGACCCAAACTGTTATAGACCTATATCCATCCTGCCCTGCCTTTCTAAAGTCTGCGAAAGCCAAGTTAATAAACAGATCACTGATCATTTCAAATCCCACCGTACCTTCTCCACTGTTCAATCCGGTTTTAGAGCTGGTCACGGGTGCACCTCAGCCACGCTCAAGGTACTAAACGATATCATAACCGCCATCGATAAAAGACAGTACTGTGCAGCCATCTTCATTGACCTGGCCAAGGCTTTCGACTCTGTCAATCACCACATTCTTATCGGCAGACTCAACAGCCTTGGTTTCTCAAATGACTGCCTCGCCTTGTTCACCAACTACTTATCAGACAGAGTTCAGTGTGTCAAATCGGAGGGCCTGTTGTCCGGACCTCTGGCAGTCTCTATGGGGGTGCCACAGGGTTCAATTATCGGGCCGACAATTTTATCTGTATATATCAACGATGTCGCTCTTGCTGCGGGTGATTCCCTGATCCCCTGATCCACTTACAGTGAAATGCTTACTTACAGGCTCTAACCAATAGTGCAAACAATATATTAGGTGAACAATAAGTAGGGAAAGAAATAAAAACAACAGTAAGAAAGACATGCTATATACAGTAGCGAGGCTATAAAAGTAGCGAGGCTAAATACAGACACCGGTTAGTCGGGCTGATTAAGGTAGTATGTACATGTAGATATGGTTAAAGTGACTATGTATATGTGATGAACAGAGAGTAGCAGTAGCTTAAAAGAGGGGTTGGCGGGTGGTGGGTGGGACACAATGCAGATAGCCCGGTTAGCCAATGGGTGGGAGCACTGGTTGGTCGGCCCAATTGAGGTAGTATGTACATGAATGTATGGTTATAGTGACTATGCATATATAATAAACAGAGTAGCAGCAGCATAAAAAGAGGGGTTGCGGGGGGGTTGGGGGAGCTCACAATGCAAATAGTCCGGGTAGCCATTTGATTACCTGTTCAGGAGTCTTATGGCTTGGGGGTAAAAACTGTTGAGAAGCCTTTTTTGTCATAGACTTGGCACTCCAGTACCGCTTGTCATGCGGTTTTAGAGAGAACAGTCTATGACTAGGGTGGCTGGGGTCTTTGACAATTTTTAGGGCCTTCCTCTGACACCGCCTGGTGTAGAGGTCCTGGATGGCAGGCAGCTTAACCCCAGTGATGTACTGGGCCATACGCACTACCCTTTGTAGTGCCTTGCGGTCAGAGGCCGAGCAATTGCCATACCAGGCAGTGATGCAACCAGTCAGGATGCTCTCAATGTTGCAGCTGTAGAACCTTTTGGGGATCTCAGGACTCATGCCAAATCTTTTTAGTTTCCTGAGGGGGAATAGGCTTTGTCGTGCCCTCTTCATGAATGTCTTGGTGTGTTTGGACCATTCTAGTTTTCTGACTTAGAGTATATGGACAAATACAAATACCTAGGTGTCTGGCTAGACTGTAAACTCTCCTTCCAGACTCATATTAAACATCTCCAATCCAAAATTAAATCTAGAATCGGCTTCCTATTTCGCAACAAAGCCTCCATCACTCACGCCGCCAAACATACCCTCGTAAAACTGACTATCCTACCGATCCTTGACTTTGGCAATGTCATTTACAAAATAGCTTCCAATACTCTACTCAGCAAACTGGATGCAGTCTATCACAGTGCATTCCGTTTTTTTCACCAAAGCCACTTATACAACCCACCACTGCGACCTGTATGCTCTAGTCGGCTGGCCCTCGCTACATATTCGTCGCCAGACCCACTGGCTCCAGGTCATCTATAAGTCTATGCTAGGTAAAGCTCCGCCTTATCTCAGCTCACTGGTCACGATAACAACACCCACCTATAGCACGTGCTCCAGCAGGTTTATCTCACTGGTCATCCCCAAAGCCAACACCTCTTTTGGCTGCCTTTCCTTCCAGTTCTCTGCTGCCAATGACTGGAACGAATTGCAAAAATCACTAAAGCTGGAGACTTATATATCCCTCACTAACTTTAAACATCAGCTATCTGAGCAGCTAACCGATCGCTGCAGCTGTACATAGCCCATCTGTAAATAGCCCACCCAATCTGCCTACCTCATCCCCATATTGTTTTTATTTACTTTTCTGCTCTTTTGCACTCCAGTATTTCTACTTGCACATCACCATCTGCTCATCTATCACCCCAGTGTTAATTTGATAAATTGTAATTATTCGCTACTATGGCCTATTTATTGCCTACCTCCTCACGCCATTTGCACACACTGTATATAGACTTATAGACTCTTTTTTTCGATTGTATTATTGACTGTACACTTGTTTATTCCATGTGTAACTCTGTGTTGTTGTTTGTGTCGCACTGCTTTGCTTTATCTTGGCCAGGTCGCAGTTGTAAATGAGAACTTGTTCTCAACTAGCCTACCTAGTTCACCTAAAGGTGAAATAAAATAAAAAATAAAATAAAATAATTTCAAGACATTCTTCATAATATCAATATAATTGAAATACCTCTTTACTGAAATTCCATATCTACTGAGCAGCTGTCTTTTTGTTGTTCTGTTGTTGTTTGACCCTCCATATTCACTGCAGTCACATATTTAGAGGAGATCTTAGTATGTGTGGGTTGTCATGTAAACACTGTCTCAGTCTGGTACTGCTGCTGCCAAAATGTGTACCTTAGGAACTGTGAGAGACAGTCAAACATATAATTTATCTTAGAACCGCAGTCTCGTTATAATTTAGTTAGGTGTGCCTTTCCTGCTGTGTGTTTCTGTGTCTGTGTGCCTGTGTGTGTGTATACATTGCATGTGTATGCATAATTTCAGTGTTTTCTCCACCAACCGATCAGTTGTCAACAGCGCTAACACCACTGTCAGCAGCCGTTGATGGAGCTCCACTCTGCTGTGGGCCTCTCTCTCTCTGATCTATCAGCTGTGACGTAATGCTCTCCTCAATCAACAGCACTGCCTTGGCTGGAGAACACTAAATCACAGCTAGCCTAGCAAGGGCTGCCTGCTACTCTGCATGTTACACCGCTCCCTTCCCCTCCCTGTTCCACTCCCCGGGCCACTCTGCTCTCCCTGCGCTTCCTCCACTCAGCTCATCTACAGTCCAAACACTCAGAGAGCACAGGGATGATAGCTGGAGATTGTAATCATTGCTAATGACCTCACTAATCAATACCACATTAAAAACACTTACAGTCAAGCCCTGCTAAAACAGAACTGATGCTTTGAGAGAGGTTTGTGTGGAAGGTGTTCTTAGATTTGTCTCTTATCCGTCCTAGTTTTTTAATGTTTCACATATCTCTGATCCTATATGAGATTCTCCTTTTATAATTCAGAAGACAGTGGACACCACAGCTCAAATATACAGGCAAGTAAAGCTAAGACATACTGTATATCATTAAAAAAACAAGCCAAAGTTTGGACCTCACTACCATGGTCTGTTATGTCTAGATGAATCCATCATAGAAGGTACCATACTATTACAGAATAGAACTATCCAGCAAAGCTGCAAAAAGAGAAAAATCATCATCAATCGTTGCCATCTAACGTTACCATAATTGTCCTGTCAGGTCCAAACCTGTATTTTACTTCTATATCAACACAACATTTCCTCAAGGCCAACAGGTCAAGTCTATTCCTTCTTCACAACTCAAAGGACTGGATCAATTTGCCACACACCACATAGTTCTGGGCAAAACCCTCTGTCATCCACATAAACACCGGTTTTCAGCCTAAAACACAGGGTGCTGGAAGCATGTCTGGAGCTTGTCACAACAGAAATGCCCCTAAGCAAAGAGATGCTTTGACATGATCAATAGAGGCAGAGAGGAAAACTAGCTGAGATCCCCATGCTTAAAATAGCAGAGAAAATGTATGTTTGTAGAGTCATATTTGCATGTGTGTATTTAAATTAGTTTATAAAGGTTAACATAATTATTTTGATATCATATGCATCCATGTGCTTCTAGGTAGAGAAATGCTGTTTATAAGAGATATGTTTGCATTCACCGGATGGCTTGACTTCTACATACATTTCCACATCAAAGAACAACTTAAAAGGGGGGATATTATATAGCTTCATTTTCTCACAGTGGTTCTAAAAGGATATTGGCAGGTGAATACTCCCCATGTGTCTGCATCCATTTGAGTTGTTATTACAACAAGTGTCTCTGACTGATAAAATGTGGAGTCCGAAAAAGGATTTCAGGTGAAGGATAGGCATTTCTTATCTCAGAAAACCACTTTACTCCTGTCATAACTCTCTCCCTCTGAGTTGAGCAGTGTGTATGTGTGTGTGCGTGTGTGTGTACTGTATCCGTTGATGTGTGTGTGTGTTTACTGTATATGTTCATACTAAATAATCTGGCCATGTTCGAGACATACTCTTCAGAACTTTAATCGTTGAGCATAAGGGAAACTATTATGCCTCACAGTAGGACCCTCCCTTGGAACCTGGTGTTTTAAAGTTTAAATCTTATGACATTACTCATTACAAATACGTAGCTATCCATTTGGTCTGGAATGAAGGAGTACACACAATACTACCTTGTGTTGTGTTTCTTGTGTGTTGCTTCTTCAATGTAAATTTAAAGCATTTATCAGGGTCATGGATATATTTTGGGAGCTGAGATTGATAATCATTTTTATAATGTACTGTAAATTAAACTGTTAGGATAGTTTTAATCCTTAGGCATCCCAAACCCTCCTTGCCCTCCTAACCAGTGACCGTCCTAACCAGTAGCCCTCCTAACCAGTAGCCCTCCTAGCCAGTAAACCCGCCTAACCAGTAGCCCTCCTAACCAGTAACCCTCCTAACCAGTAACCCTCCTAACCAGTAGCCCTCCTAGCCAGTAGCCATCCTAACCAGTAACCCCCCTAACCAGTAACAATTCCTAACAAGTAACCATCCTAACCAGTAACCCTCCTAACCAGTAGCCCTCCTAACCAGTAGCCCTACTAACCAGTAGCCTCCAGCCATGCTAAGGTCCTCTAGTTAAGCAGTAGCAGAGATGAAATTACCTTTCAGCCAGGCAGTTAGAACAGCATTGTTCTACAGGCTGTAGCCATCATCGGTCTGTTGGTGCTCCTTATTTGCAGAGTTTTGGCAGCTCTCCCCTTCTGTTTATTAGGCTGGCAGGCTGGGAACAGGGGGTGGGGACTATGGAGAGCTCTGATATTTGGCCAAGTAAACAGTGCTTACTGGAAGACTCTTCATCATGGTCACAGTCCCTGTCAGATACCTGAGCCACTGCCAGCTTTTCCATTTCTCCTCGCCTCCCATGTAATTTGCCAAGCGGAGAAATTGCAATCGTATTGCAATCTATGTGTAATATTATTTTTTTAACACGGTCGAAGGAGTGACCTGAATGAGACTGAAGGACACCTGGGGCGGGAGGAATCACAAATGAATTGAGACGCTATCACACAGGGCTGCTCTGGGGAAAAAATGGCCATGTCTCATTTAAGAGGTCACCAGATGGCAGGAAAGTCACCAGTCTTTTTACATGCCAAATGAAACCCTCTTTAGCCTGAGCTGGTGTTAGTTTTGTACATTATATTAGCAGGTCTAACCATGCAGCTAGTAACCAGATACCATTCTGTTACCTGTGTCTGTGTCATACTGTGTCAATAATATGTCAGTTTGGAGGCTCTGTAGCTACAGTAACTGGAGCTAATTTTGAACATTACTACATCTATAAATTATATATATAACATGACTTGTATATCAAGACATGCTCCTTTAATAGAAATATGTTGATTTTCTCCATATTCCATCCATTTTTGTGGCCGCTTACTTGGTCATTCCCAGTTTGTTAGCTCCATGCCACCGCGGGCCGGCCTCATCCTCAGATGGCATTGTGTCAGGATGAGTGCAGTTCTCTTGGAGCATGTCAAAAGGCAGCTTTGGGCTAATGGATTTCCCGTGTAACCATTGGGATGTGTCACTGTTGATAGGAGAGTGGCTGAAGTCCTGCCTGCCATTTACAGACTGGGGAATAGATAACACAGGGACAGACAGACAGACAGACAGACAGACAGACAGACAGACAGACAGACAGACAGACAGACAGACAGACAGACAGACAGACAGACAGACAGACAGACAGACAGACAGACAGACAGACAGACAGACAGACAGACAGACAGACAGACAGACAGACAGACAGACAGACAGATTCAGCAGCAACACACCTCAACTGTCTCTCAGAAGCGCCACTTCCCAACACAGCCTGTTGATTTAGCCGATTGGAGACGGGCCCACTTAAACAAAACACACACAGAGTACAGGAACCCTTGTGGAGTGTGTGGCCAGACAGGAGGTGTTAGTGGCAGTGTTATTGTTTGTGTAACAGGACTCTGTTGGCTTCAGCATGGCAGACGTGACCTTTTGAGAACCATTGGAATAACCGTTGGGATAAGTGCAGTAGGTGGGCTGGGAGATGAGTGGAAACAAGCTGACATTACTGACCATCTGCTTCAGTGGGCAGAGAGGGTCATGGCAATGCCCACTGCCTGTATAGCATCAGGCAGCCTCAACAGTGCGCTAGTCCAGTTGACCTGGGGACCCATCATACAGTAGCAATGCCATAGACCAACCTGGCATGATGTTCACCAGACCACGCTGCAGCAGTTGATCCATAGCAAACACAAGGTTGTTGTGTTGACCTCTAAGCAAAGGACAGCTTTGAAGCTGCTTTGGATTTCCTTTGAGTTCCCTTGAAATGTCATTGCACAATTAAACTGTTGGCCTATAGCAAGTTCAGGTATTGCATTAAATCTGTCCTTGGGAGATGTCATTGTTCAGCCACCTATTTGCAGTGTATGCATAGAGAGCACATTGTGTTTGTATCCTTCATGGTTGTGTTGTGATTAGTAAAGGCTGTGCTTTAACCTGGTGCTAGGCTACAATACTGTATCAGCATGGCCCTGTTCCAGCATGTCATTTGGCCAGAGACCCTGAACCATCCAGCAGCAGAATGAATGACTGCATATCCCATTTCCTCCAGTGCTGGGGTTAGCATTTTGTCCTCTCACAGCAAGGAAAGATGGAGGGCTGCTGTAGTCTCAAGACTCTAGCTAGCTGCTTTATTGGACAGGATAAGCAAACAATACAAGAGCTTGTTGTGTACTGTATGTTGCCGTCCTCAGATAAGAATGAAGCTTCATAAAAAGACTGGTAAGCGCCTGTCTGTTCCACAGTAACAGGGATAAGAAGCTAATGGTGTGTTTTGATGCTGAGTTGTCCAGCCAGCGCTGACCAGCAGAGTGTTAGCAGCGTGACCTCAGCTGAGTGTTGCTAAGTCTCAGCTCTACTCCATCTGCTGGTTTCAGTGCCCTTGGCAACCCAATGCTGGTCGCTGATGTTGGTGAGTTAATGAGGACTCTGGAAAGGTTAAGTAAACAGGAAGAGTCTGGCTAACGGGAAAATTATCCCGTCATTATCTTGGCTGAGAAGAGAAGAGCTACGGCTGCGTCTCTTATCCTTATGACAGTTCTAAGCAATTCCTGTAATGACACGTGGGTAATACAGAAAACCAAGAAGCAATCATGGGGCCATGTCTGGGTAGAAGTTTAACATCAGTCCTTCTCCTTTTTCGAAGCACTGGGAAACTACAACCGAAGACATAATAGATCATTTTCTTTCATAAAACTTTTTTTTCTGGATGTGAAGCTGAAGCAGGACATATTATTGCCTAATGCAAGATATCCAAAAGCCTGCATCCATCCATTTTATTTCTGTAGATAACTTTATCCAACTGAGCATTAGAGGTAAAAAACACATTAAGACATGAGGCCATGTGCCATTTTTTATTTCTACCCACTTTGGCACTGTGTTTCCTCTGGATTGTATACTGGTTGTCTTAGCTGAACATTTGATTATAGGAGTTCTCCTTCCATCCATCTCTTCCTCTGTCTCTCTCTCTCCCTCCATCTCTTCATCTCTGATGGCCTCTGCCTTTCCTTTCATCAGCCCTCTGACTGAACACCTCCTCGCCATGACCTCACGAGTCGATTGTTTCTTTTGAAACCCTCCCACTATTTGAGGTGGTGTGGCAGAGAGACGCCATTTTGAATCTTCCCACTCTTTGTGGTGGTGAGCTAGCCTCCTCCTCCTCCTCCTCCTCGAACCTTCTCCCCAGGGCAACTCCATGATGGATGGTGGAATTGTTATTCAGCATTCCTGCGCTCCGCTCTGCTGCCAAACTCCTGTCTTGTCCGATGGCCATTGTTCTCCGGACGACTGAAAGAGTCACCTTTAGCCGATTGAAATAAATGAGAGATAACCAAACTGAGACATTAATTACAAAGTTTATCTCCCGGCTGAAGTACACCAATAAAGGACTCTAATAAGGCATCCGTCATAGCACCCATTCTGTATGTGGCTAAGGGCAGCGGCCAGGGGTCAGGCCATGTGATGAATGAAAGTCAGTGCAGAAACCAGAGAAAGTTAGAGAGGGTTAGCACAGATGCTGCTGTATACAAGCCTCCCAAGGCCACTCTCTGCCTCCAAGGGCCACTTTCTGTTACAGCCTCCAAATTTTAAGAGTACAATTTAGAGGCTGTGACAGCAGAATAAAATGTATTTTGTTGTTGTATCTCTGGGGCTGATAATCTGTTTCCCCTGGAGCAGTGCAGAGTATATCGGCTTTACCTCATTTCTACCCGCATGTCACATGTGCAACCAGAGGAAAAAAAAACTCTAGACCACCTTTACTCCACACACAGAGATGTAAACAAAGCTCTCCCTCGCCCTCCATTTGGCAAATCTGACCATAATTCTATCCTCCTGATTCTTGCTTACAAGCAAAAACTAAAGTAGGAAGTACCAGTGGCTCTCTCAATACGGAAGTGGTCAGATGATGCAGATGCTACACTACAGGACTGTTTTGCTAGCACAGATATGTTCCGGGATTCATCCAATGGCATTGAGGAGTATACCACCTCAGTCATCGGCTTCATCAATAAGTGCAACGACTACGTTGTCCCCACAGTGACCGTACGTACATATCCCAACCAGAAGCCATGGATTACAGACAACATCCGAATCGAGCTAAAGGCTAGAGCTGCCGCTTTCAAGGAGCGGGACACTAATCCAGACACTTGTAAGAAATCCAGCTATGCCCTCAGACAAACCATCAAACAAGCAAGCGTCAATACAGGATTAAGATTGAATCCTACTACACGGGCTTTGACGCTTGTCGGATGTGGCAGGACTGAAAACTATTACAGAGTACAAAGGGAAACCCAGACGCGAGCTGCCCAGTGACGCGAGCCTACCAGACAAGCTAAATGCCTTTTATGCTCGCTTCGAGGCAAGCAACACTGAAGAATGCGCGAGAGCTCCAGCTGCTCTGGACCAGCTGCTCTGGACCACTGTGTGATTTTTCCCTGGGCGCCGAAGACATGGATGTCGATTATGGCAGCCCCCGCACCTCTCTGATTCAGAGGGGTTGGGTTAAATGCAGAAGACACACTTCAGTTGAATGCATTCAGTTGTACAACTGACTAGGTATCCTCCTTTCCCTTTCCCTGATAACGCTCTCGGTAGCCTTTAAACAGGTCAACATTCACAAAGCCGCTGGGCCAGCCGGATTACCAGGACGTGTACTTAAAGCATGCGCGAACCAACTGGCAAGTGTCTTCACTGACATTTTCAACCTCTCCCTGACCAAGTCTGTAATACCTACATGTTTCAAGCAGACCACCATAGTCCCTGTGCCCAAGGAAGCGAAGGTAACCTGCCTAAATGATTACCATCCCGTAGCACTCACATCAGTAGCCATGAAGTGCTTTGAAAGGCTGGATCACATCAACAGCATCCTCCCAGATAACCTAGACCCACTCCAATTCACATACCACCCCAACAGATCCACAGATGATGCAATCTCAATTGCACTCCACACTGCCCTTTCCCACCTGGACAATAGGAACACCTATGTGAGAATGCTGTTCACTGACTACAACTCAGCGTTCAACACCATAGTACCCACGAAGCTCATCACTAAACTAAGGACCCTGGGACTAAACACCTCCAACTGGATCCTGGACTTCCTGATGGGCTGCCCCCAGGTGGTAAGGGTAGGCAACAACACGTCTGCCACTCTTATCCACAACACTGGGGCCCCTCAGGGGTGTGTACTTAGTCCCCTACTGTGCTCCCTGTTCACCCAAGATTGCGTAGACAAACACGACTCCAACACCATGTCACGCCCTGGTCTTAGTATTTTGTGTTTTCTATATTTATTTGGTCAGGCCAGGGTGTGACATGGGTTTATTTTGTGTTGTGTTTATGTATGGGGGTTTTTCGTAGGTTTTGGGATTGTGGCTTAGTGGGGTGTTCTAGCAAAGTCTATGGTTGCCTGAGGCGGTTCTCAATCAGAGGCAGGTGATTCTCATTGTCTCTGATTGGGAACCATATTTAGGCAGCCATATTCTTTGAGTGTTTCGTGGGTGATTGTTCCTGTCTTAGTGTTTGTATTCACCAGATAGGCTGTATAGGTTTTCACGTTCCGTTTGTTGTTTTGTAGATTTAAGTTATTTCATGTATCGTTCATTTTTACGTTAAAGAACATGAGTAACCACCACGCTGCATTTTGGTCCGACTCTCCTTCGACAGAAGAAAACCGTAACAGAATCACCCACCACACCAGGACCAAGCAGCGTGGTGACAGGCAGCGGCAGCAGGAGCTACGAAGTTTAGAGTATACGACTTGGGAGGAAATAGACAGGTGGGCGGTCGACCCAGAGAAAGTGCCGGAGCCCGCCTGGGATTCGCTGGAGCAGTGCGAATAGGGCTATAGGAGAGTGGAGTCGAAGAGACAAGCACAGAGGCGCAGAAGGAAACCCGAGAGTCAGCCCCAAAAATTTCTTGGGGGGCTCAGGGAGAGTGCGGCAGAGTCAGGGTTCAAACCTGAGCCAACTCCCCCTGTTTATCGTGAGGAGCAGCGATCACAGGACTTCTGGACATGGGAGGAGATATTGGACGGAAAAGGACCCTGGACACAGCCTGGAGAATATCGCTGCCCCAAAGAAGAACTGGAGGCGGCGAAAGCGGAAAGGTGCTGGTATGAAGAGGCAGCACGGCGACGCGGATGGAAGCCCGAGAGTCAGCCCCAAAAAGTTATTGGGGGGCTCAGGGAGAGTGTGGCAGAGTCAGGGTTAAGACCTGAGCCAACTCCCCCTGTTTATCGTGAGGAGCCAAGGAGGAGACCAGAACCAGAGCCGGTGTTGGAGGTGAGTGAAGCAGAGACTGTGAAGGAGTTAATGGGGAAAGTGGAGGAGAGAGTTATGAGGGAGTTGCTAGTTTGGTGCTTTAGGTACGATATTCGCCCGACGGAGCGTGTCGGGGATTTGATGGCACCTGGGTCAGCGCTCCATACTCGTCCTGAGGTGCGTGTTAGTCGGCTGGTGAAGAGTGTGCCAGCCTCACGCACTAGGCCTCCTGTGTACCTACCTAGCCTTGCACGTCCTGTGCCAGTCCTGCTCTCAGGCTCTCCAGTACACCTTCACGGTCTTCATTTTTACATTAAAGAACATGAGTAACCACCACGCTGCATTTTGGTCCGACTCTCCTTCGACGGAAGAAAACCGTAACACACCATCGTTAAGTTTGCTTACGACACAACAATATATTGTTGTCCTGATCACCGACAACGATGAGACAGCCTATAGGGACGAAGTCAGAGACCTGGCAGTGTGGTGCCAGGACAACAACCTCTCCCTCAGTGGGAGCAAGACAAAGGAGCTGATCGTGGACTACAGGAAAAGGCGGCCCGAGCAGGACCCCATTAACATCGACGGGGCTGTAGTGGAGAGGGTCGAGAGTTTCAAGTTCCTTGGTGTCCACATCACCAACGAACTATCATGGTCCAAACACACAAAGACAGTCGTGAAGAGGACTTGACAACACCTTTTCACTCTCAGGAGACTGAAAAGATTTGGCATTGGTCCCCAGATCCTCAAACGGTTCTACAGCTGCACCATCGAGAGCATCCTGACCGGTTGCATCACTGCCTGGTATGGCTTCTGCTCGGCATCTGACCTTAAAGTGCTACAGAGGGTAGTGCGTAGGGGGCCAAGCTTCTGCCATCCAGGACCTATATAATAGGCAGTGTCAGAGGAAAGCACAAGAAATTGTCAGAGACTCCAGTCACCCAAGTCATAGACTGTTTTCTCTGCTACCACATGGCAAGCTGTACCGGAGCGCCAAGTCTAGGACCAAAAGGCTCCTTAACAGCTTCTACCCCCAAGCCATAAGACTGCTGAACAATTAATCAAATGACCACCGGACTATTTACATTGACCCCCCTCCATTTGTTTTGTACACTGCTGCTACTCACTGTGTATTGTCTATGCACAGTCACTTCACCCCTACCTACAAGAAAAAATTACCTCGACTAACCTGTACCCCCGCACATTGACTCAGTAGCGGCTATATACCCCTGTATATAGCCTCGTTATTGTTATTTTATTGTGTTATTTCAATTCAAATTAAACTTTGTCACATGCGCCGAATACAACTAGTGTAGACCTTGCCGTGGAATGCTTACTTACAAGCCCTTAACCAACAGTGCAGTTCAAGAAGAGTTAAGGAAATATTTACCAAATAAACTAAAGTGAAAAATAATAAAAAAGTAACACAATAAAATAATAATACACTTGTTGTATTCATGTGACAAATAAAGTTTGATTTGATTTGTCTTACAATCGCTATCGCTTGAAAAATAGAACACCCCTGGTTGTCATTTGCAAATTGTGAGTCATTGTGCCATGTACATACTTGCATGTACTGTGCTGTCAGGTGTGTATTAGGTTAGTTTTCATTCAGAAGTTGTGTGAAGCATGTGACCTGTGTTAGCGTTCTAGAATGCATCTAGTTCTATAATTTTCATATTCTGGTCAGGTGTTCAGACCCAGTGGTTCATGTCTCTCTCCATGCCTGGTTGGCTCAGCTAAACTGAGCTCAGGAGTATCCAGGTCCGACAAGTTCAGTAAAGCTCAATAAAATCCTCTATGCTCCTAAAATGTCTCCATAAAGTCAGAAAGGAGCTCACTTCACCCAAATAAATGTCGGTTCCGAAGATGCTGCAATTAGCTAATAGTCCGTGTTTTATTTAGTTTCTTTATTGGTTTGAGCTACTGACACAGTTGTTTTCGTATTGGCTCACTGGTAGTACAAGCACTTCTCTTTGAAAGTCTAAGAAGCAAGGTGATTACTGTACATGTATTGAACTCTGCTTTGTAGTTGGCCTGAAGGACAAGCCTGAAGACCCAACTGTGTCTCTGTTCGGTGATGTTTTCTTTTGACAGAATAGCAGAATAGCCAGTGTAATGCCAGTGATCTTTTAGTGACCATATTGTAGCTTTTGGCAGCGACTCAGAATGACTGTCTGATATATCCTCTGCTGCACCAGTAAGATTGCACCAGCTGTCTCCCATTTGCTTTCTAATGTCTTCTTTCTTTGTTAACATTTTATCATCTGTCTGATTGCAGCGTAACCTGGGGCCATGCTCTGAGCTCTGAGTCCAGCCGTGGAGGCACTATTGGCCTATGTTGCCAGCCACAGAGAGATTTGGGAGTACTTTAACAATACGGGAATCATTTTTGGATGTTGCCAGATGATAAATGCAGTAACTTTATTTATGAGAAATGAATACCATAGGAAGAATATAGAAGTACTCTGCTTTATTAGACTCTTGCTAAGAGTGTATTAAGTGGAACTTATTGAGTGTTGTTTGAGCTGAGGAGTTTAAGAGGATAGCTAGAGTAGCTCGTCTTTTCTTCAGGCTCTCCAACACTCAATAACCTGCTGAATACCATGGTTTTATTTGTGAAATATGAGAGCTTTGTTTTGATTGTAATTCTATCTGAAAATAAAACGTATATATTGTGATCACTCTCTGGTTGGGGGCTGATTAAATGGATGAGGAAGGAATCTGTGCCATACAGAGCTGCTGAAGTTAAAGGGATACTTCAGGATTTTGGCAATGAGGCCCTTTATCTACTTTCCCAGAGATAGATTAGTTTGTGGTCTCTGCAGTTTAAAGGACGTTTCTAACTAGCGCTAGCACAATTGCTAACTGGCATTAGCAGAATGACTGGAAGTCTATGGGTACCTGCTAGCATGGTAGCAGATACCCTTAAACTTCCAGTCATTGTGCTAATGTTAGTTAGCATTGGCTCGCAAAACTACCTTCAACTTCCTTCATACTGGACACAGAGACATAAAAATGGTATCCACAAATTCATCTGACTCTGGGGAAGTAGATAAAGGGCATCGTTGCCAAAATCCCAAAGTATCCCTTTAAGTCAAGGCTATGGGCCGTGGAGAAGAATAAAAGGCAATCCCATTAGAGCTGATTAAAGCAAATGTTTCTGGTATAAAACTGCTCCTTTTAATCACAGACGGGGGTGTTCTCATCCACGTTGTGTATCACACAAGCATGAAAACACATTTATCAGTTAATAAAATGACCACCACACTCAGAGGAATCACTTGCATTATGCAAAACAGCAGCCTTCCCCCCTCATATGCAAAACAGGCTTTTTACTCATAAAGAGCCATTATTCACTTGCTTGCCTGCATATCCAATTACAAAATTCCCTTCCCTCATTCGAACAATCATAGGCCCAAATGAAAAATCTCATAGGTAGAAATTAGTAACAGCAGAGGGTAACATAACTTATCTTTTCATGTTAATTTCATGTATGTCATTGTTGACTTTCTGTGTAGTAGACCGCGTCTGATAACTTCCTGTGGTCTGAGATACATGTGGTGATCACTTCCTGTATTGTGCTCTGCCAACTGACTCCGTACTGCGATTTATCTGGGATCAGCTGCTACCTGTCCCTGGGCCTGGCGCCAAGGGCATCATGTATCTACACACCGAGATGTCAGCGATAACTTTCTGGGGAGTGAGCTATGTCTGTGACTACTTCCTGTGGAGTGAGATATGTCTGTGACAACTTCCTGTAGTGTGACTACGTCTGTGAATGTGATACAGTAACAGATGCCAGCGTTGGTCTTCCCTGGCTCTCACCTTTATATGGCTCTTTTCAGAGCACTGGCAAAAAAGAAAGATACATTTGTAATGTTAATCAGGATAACATGAGCTTAGAGTGGAGCTTTCTGACTTGACTACACTACCAGAATAGCTCAAATCTCTTCAGCAATGCACACTGCTAAGGTTCCATACTACCCTTCCATGTATTAATGTTTGCATTGATGTAAACTTGAATAGTGGTAGGCCCTACATGTTAGGATGTAAATCAAAGTCGGCCGTCCTTCCCTCCCGGTGCAGTGGTACTGTATGTAACACTGTGGCCTAGCCTAGACTCGGTGTCTGTCTGCCCAGGGCAAGCTGTCATGTTGTAGCCTTAGCTGAGGAAACTTCCCCAGCTCATCAGTCATGGAGCAGAGTTAAAGCTAAAGCTCTGAATTTTTGCCGGAAGATTTTGAGAACGCTCAGGTGAAAGGGCATACGTTGAGTCAGAAAGCCTGTGGGGAAAATCTCTTTGGATTTTGAGTTAAACTCAGAGTAAGACTGAGTGTGTTCCTTTGGAAACAGTGCCTGAAGCATTGGTTTCCTGCCAGTTTGAACCTGGCATTACATGTGCTCTCAGTGTGCAGTTAATTTCCAGGGTAGCAGATTTAAATATCCACCTCAAGTTCACACTTCACTCAGCTGTGATGGCTTTCTTTTATGGGGATTAGAAGTTACAATTTGGCTGTGCATTTCATTTGGTTTAATGTTTCATACATTTCTTTGGGATGATGCCAAAAAATGAATGCAGAATTTACTGCTCTGGTATTTTCCAAAGTAATGGACTGTGTACACTTTTGCATGTGATTTTCCATTTGTTGAATGATGCATATTGGAATGACTGTGAGACATGAAAAAATGCATTCAGTTACAATTCTAAACAGGATTGCAATCATGAGGAAGTATTTGATGGTGGAGATGTTGACAAGACAAATGTTTGTTCATTGGGTTGTAATAATCTGTAATCAGAGCACAGTAAATGTGTTTTCCATCAGTCTGTTTTCTAGCGCAGATAGATTTGAAAAATTGCTCCAGGACTCCGATCAAACACCAGACTCAATTGTATTAGCACAGTTTGTAAACAGTGTTTACCTGTGTAATCACAATCCTTTTCAGACACAATAAAAGCAAAACATGTTATTCTGTTTGCATTTGGGGGTAATGTGGCTTGTAGCTTTAAGCCACATCACAGCTACACCTGCAGGTTTATATGTACTATACTGTATGTCCACTCACATCCAGTGGTGGAATTGTGTTACAAGGACAGCTCAGGAGTTCACGCTGCTTGCTGTTGTCCTTTAATGGTCTTAGAAAAAGGGTCGACCTGAGGGACACGTTGTCATGTTGTAGATGAAATGCTGGGTTGCGTCCCAAATGCTACTCTATTCCCTAGTGGACAACGTGGTGCACATAGTAGACACAGACTTAAGGTAGTGCACTATATAGGGAACAGGGTCCCATTTGGGATGCAGCCCTGCTCTAGGCCCTGAAGAGTCTTAACTCGTAGTATCCACTCAAACAATATAGGTCATCTTTGGCAGTGTAGAGGGTAATAGAGCCAATTCAAGCCAACATGCCTAAAACAGAAAGTCACAGTCTACAATCCAGCTCTCATATTCAGGGAACAAATTAGAACATGAAGTCAGTTTGCTACTGTTTCAATCCTACTGTATAGCCTATCTACTACAGAGTACAGACATGTATCAGACATCAATGGAAGTATCAATTAATAAGGTACTTTATGTGTACACCTACACATTCCATTCAAGCTCTTGTACTGCAGTGTAATAATGCTCTACAAAATCCGTAGAGCACGACCCTACCTCACACAGGAAGTGGCGCAGGTCCTAATCCAGGCACTTGTCTGCAACTCGCTGTTGGCTGGGCTCCCCCCCTGCAACTTATCCAGAAGGCTGCAGTCCCCCTGTTGTTCAACCTTCCCAAGTTCTCCCATGTCACCCCACTCCTCTGCACACTCCACGGACTTCCAGGCGAAGATTGCATCCACTACAAGACCATGGTACTTGCCAACTAAGCACCAAGAGGAACTACCCCTTCCCACCTTCAGGCTCAAACCCTACACCCCAACTTGAGTACTCCATTCTTCGTTCTGTCACCTCTGGTCTCATGGCCCTTCCAACCCTACAGGAGGGCAGCTCCCACTCAGCCTAGTCAAGGCTCTTCTCTGTCCTGGCACCTCAATGGCAGAACCAGCTTCCTCCTGAAGCTAGGACAGCAGAGTCCCTGCCCATCTTCTGAAAACATCTAAAACCTAAATCTTCATAGAGTATTTTAAATAAGTCTTTCGTGAACTAACACTCTCACTCAACTTTGCTGATATTGAGGAAAAATGTGCTTACTTCATGACTGAGATATGTGGTTGTCTCACCTATCTTAAGATAAATGCACTAACTATAAGTCGCTCTGGATAAATGTCTGCTAAATGACTAAAATGTAAATGTAAACCTTTGGTTAGGAAGTAGAGAGGGCTGTTGTATCTGGCGGGATGAGAGTTCACTCTCTGTCTAATCAGAGGATTATAGAAGACTTCACTCTGGACCAGCACGTCAGTTGTAAACCCAGAGCCATGTCTGTGTCCCGAATGGTACCCTATTCCCTTTATAGTGCACTACTTTCGACCCGGGAGCTGGTCAAAGTAATGCAATTTATAGGGAATAGGGTGCCATTTGGGACACAGAGATGTTCTTCTCACTCACAGATGGTCCTGAAGAGAATACTAATACTGAGGCAGGACTTTTCTCTGTGGGTTTCTGGTGCATGGGGGCCATTACAGTTAGACAAGGCTAGATGAGTATAATTGTTTTAATTGGGCACTGTACTAATACTGTAAGAACTATCAGACACGTTTACATATGTGTCTGTGGAATGTGGAATGACAACTTCCAATTGAATTAAATGCCAAAGATCTGCAAATGCTTCATATTAGAGTCACTGCTAATGCATTGTAAGAACCATTTGTTGTGGCGAACCAGTGCACTTGAACTTTCCATGGAGAGTGTTTTATTTACACAGAAGCGTGATGGCCTCTCTGCAAGTACACCAGCTCTACTGAGAGGAGAGAGTACATTACATTCATCTGACTAATGAGCTATCACATCGAATAAGTAAATCTACAAGAACAATAATGTATTTTAATAAGAAATGCTAAATGCCATTGGAATGAAAAATTACCTCTCAGAAGCCCTACACAATAAAATCAATCTGAAGTTGATTTTAATAATTGATCAGTGAGAAAGTGCTAGGAGAGAAGAGAGCTTTGCTGATATGCAGAAGAATAGGTTTTTAGGGTTTGAATTGCAAAATCCTATTGATCGTCTTTGAATAACGCTTAGTGGAAGAGTCTCAGACTTAGGGATTGTTTATGGATTGCTGTTGACCTTAGAATTTCCCTTGGAGATTGTGTTTAAGACTGAAATTGGCTGCCAAATCTGCACATGATAAATCCAAAGTGACAGCAATATGTAGAGTATAGAGATTTAGCTGCTCTCAGCTTTATTTTTTGCCAACAAACACATACATCATCATCAGGAACAAGTAGTCTACCACTAGGCAGCTTCACCCTCACTCACAACTCCTCATGTTCTCATTCATCAATGTTGATTGAACATGAATGCTTCAAATCACATGAGAGAGAAAATGAAAGTGAGAATTCAGCTGAAAGATTTGGTGAATGTAGTGTGTGTCAACAAATAACACATCTATTTTAGAAATAATGTTTTAGATGGTATTTGACCCCCCTATGAGGTCTGGAATGCTCAGACTCTATCTCCTTGCCATTATGCTCTCATATGTTGATGCAGAAGAGATCTGCCAGTGAAATTATAAAGGATTGGATTTAAAAAAATGAAAGCCTACCAATTACTGAACAGCTGTGGCTCTTGAACACAGCACATGGAATCATCAATGCCCTCCCCTCCCCATTAACCCCCAGGGAGAACTTCTGTTATGGTACAGACATCATCAAGCAGTCATCTCTCCTTTAGTTACTATGCTGCTTTCTGTTTATTTGCTGAGGACAGGAGACATTTCCAGAGAGCCAGAATGCTTTATGAAGTGGACTCTTTTCACTCCCATGCCAAACTGACATACAACAGTTTGAGAGGCCAATCAAACAGAAATTTAAATTTGAATCCCCCCCCCCAAGAGCTTGTTAGTGCTCTGCCAAATTAGTGTTTCTAATTTCCATTGCAACTGCGACATGGGTATACTGGCTTAGTGTCACTGCAATATAGTGTCACTGAGTAGTTTCCTCCAACATTATATACTTTAAAATTGTTAAAACTGTCTGTTTTAACAATTTAACATAGATGCTGACACAAGTGACTCATCACAATAAGTTCAATCTTGCATTTTGAAAGCAATTTTCCTCTATTTATTGATGTGTTTCCATCCTCAGAAGACACGTTGCTTTTCTTTCGACTGCACCTGGAAGACTAATGGAGATTTTACCTCCACTGCAGTCAATAGTTTTTGATGCAGCAGTTTATTTATGGGTAAAACAGTTCACTGTCAGATAGATGCACCTTTCAGCACCCGCTGTGTGAAGAAACTCAAAGAGTTTGAAAGCAAAGACAAAGAAGGGAAGTGATAAAAGAGTGAGACATTCAGTGGAACAGCTAAAAACAACAACAAGGTAGACAACATGGTAGATATCAGTTTACAGAACAGTTGTCACTTTAAAACGGCTGCTGCCGATGCTTAATGACAATAATATATTCATGAGCAGTATTCATGAGTTCTTCCTTCCTCCTCTTGGTTTAGGCTATATTAACACATAGCTGCGCTCTACACACAGTACATATCAGTATTTAATCAGTGTGCAGTACACACATGTTCAGTGTGACTAAAACGTTATGCAGTCAGTGTATAGGTGAACAATGTGTCCCCAAGTACTCACCCGTTCTTGGGTGAGTGTGCATGCATTTTAATGTGTGATTTAAGGGACCTAGAATGAACAGTGGATTACAGGTGATTAGGAGGCTTGTGTGAATCTCTTCCCTGTGTCCCTCTTTGGGTCTGCAGCACACACACTGCCTTTGAAGTGGTGTCACTTTCAAATGATCTCAGTTCTCATGTTTAACTATGGCGGTTAGAGTCGTTCCGGGACTTGGGAAACATGTTACGAGATGAAAGCTAACACAATGTCAGCACCCCTTTGGAAAGAGTCTTCCAAATAATGAACCATGACTTGTAAAACAAGAGATGAACAGCGGTTCTAAACTGTAAGGACTGATCTCAGTTCAGTCTCTGTATGAGGTAAAGAACTGAATGAGAGGCAGAGCAAGATAGATCCTGCTCTCTCTTTACTGTATAGTACCACAGTGACTGTATAGTATCACAGTGCTAGCTACAGTAGATTGACTGACTGTATTGTACCACAGTGCTCGCTACACTAGCTACACTAGATTGACTGACTGTATAGTAGGTGAGCAAGATAGATCCTGCTCTCTCTTTACTGTATAGTGCCACAGTGCTCGCTACACTAGATTGACTGACTGTATAGTACCACAGTGCTCACTACTGGAGATTGACTGACTGTATAGTACCACAGTGCTCGCCACGGTAGATTGACTGACTGTGTGCTTTTCTGCCTTAAAGAGGTTTACAGTATGTGAGTAATGTTGCTTTGTCTGATTCTGTATTCTGGATGAGCTGGCTAATTGTGCACAGTTCACATTCCCCCAATCCCTTGGCTCCAGTGATGGGGATTCATTTAGCCTTTATTTTACCTCATTATACGGCCCTGTGTTATTGCCAGGCCGTATGTGGGGTATTTTGCATCGTTGAAATTGACTCTGGTAATCTCATTAGATAATGAAGGCTGTTACTCTACACCTCATTCATAGGAGAGATAGAGAGAGAGAGAGAGAGAGAGAGAGAGAGAGAGAGAGAGAACTGGTTAATTTGGAACAATGAAATGAGTTATTGTTATTGCTTTTGAAAGTGTTTATTATATGCAAGTGTAGGTCTGTGTGTGATAAAAGTTCATTGACATTATGACACAGTATTTTGCAGATATAGCACAACATTAAAGTTGATTCATTTTGCTGTCATAACCCCTTTCACCTATTTCTTTATAAAATAGCAACACTTACAAAACAAATGCAAATGTGACACAGAAAAATATGACCTATTTGGTCACCATAGCAACTATATATGGGTCATATTGAGGAGGGGGGTGGGAGTAGGGCAACATACAGACCTGTAGCTCAGAGAGTAATATTACCTGCTGTACATATCTGTACCTCTGTCATACCCCATTCAGTCTCTATTGTCTTCACGCAACGTTTGGTTTAACCTTGTGCACAAATCAAAGGTGAGCAATGGCTCCTGGGGAAGTGGTTACATTGTTGGGGTTGACTCACTGACTCACAGCCCAGCGAGCAGCACACAGAGAGGAGAAGCACAGAGAGCCACCTCTCTGCCAGGAGCCAGGCAGGGCTTTCCAATACTGACTGTGGAGGTTGTGATGGGTCCAACGCTCCAGTACAGAGCACTGATATAGCACCGCTGGCTGTTCACACTCTCATTCCCATGCCAGCCTCTTGTCTGGTGCAAACAAACTGCGTCCTCCTAACCGTGACCTTGGTCCTCCTATCATAGTCCATCTTCACTCTGAGATTCTAGGAACAGTACAACACAGCCTCTCCCAACCCTAAAATAGAACGACAGATTAAACAACATTAGTCTCTATTTATCCTTTGTTCCAAGACAATAGAAGATGTAACTGCCCAGTGCACCGTGAATTAGCGCTCTGGTTAGTGAGTCCTGCTGTAAATGAATGGCCTTTCAGTGTGGTCAGGAAGAAGCCCTTCACTGGTGATTCACGGTGGCTGTAGTTTCCTCTACTGCTTAAGTAAAGTCAGCCCACAGGCTCAACTAAAGCTTCAGCCACGTTCCCTGAAGACCCTCTCTAATCCCCTTATTCTAGCCAACTCAGTGTGTGTGTGTGTGTGTGTGTGTGTGTGTGTGTGTGTGTGTGTGTGTGTGTGTGTGTGTGTGCGTGTGTGCGTGCATGTGTGCGTGCGCGCGTGCGTGTGTGTGCCCTCCCTTTCACTGTGTGGGCATGGTGTCCTCGGGTGACACCCCAAAATGTGGATAATGGCACCGGGGACACAGATAGACAACAAGCTAATGCTTTTAAGTTGATACGCTGCACTTACTCTGCCCATACATACCTGATGCTGCGCCATACAGTTGAAATCGGAAGTTTACATACACCTTAGCCAAATACATTTAAACTCAGTTTCACAATTCTTGACATTTAATCCTAGTAAAAATTCCCTGTTTTAGGTCAGTTAAGATCACTACTTTATTTTAAGAATGTGAAATGTCAGAATAATAGTAGAGAGAAAGATTTATTCACATTCCCAGTGGGTTAGAAGTTTACATACACTCAATTAGTATTTGGAAACATTGCCTTTAAAATGTTTAACTTGGGTCAAACGTTTCGAGTGGCCTTCAACAAGCTTCCCACAATAAGTTGGGTGAATGTTGCCCCATTCCTCCTGACAGAGCTGGTGTAACTGAGTCAGGTTTGTGGGCCTCCTTGCTCGGACATGCTTTTTCAGTTCTGCCCACAAATGTTCTATAGGATTGAGGTCAGGGCTTTGTGATGGCCACTCCAATAACTTGACTTTGTTGTCCTTAAGATATTTTGCCACAACTTTGGAAGTATGCTTGGGGTCATTGTCCATTTGGAAGTCCCATTTGCGACCAAGCTTTAACCTCCTGACTGATGTCTTGAGATGTTGCTTCAATATATTCACATAATTTTCCTCCCTCATGATGTAATCTATTTTGTGAAGTGAACCAGTCCCTCCTGCAGCAAAGCACCGCCACAACATGATGCTGCCACCCCCGTGCTTCACGGTTGGGATGGTGTTCTTCGGCTTGCAAGCATCCCCCTTTTTCCTCCAAACATAACAATGGTCATTATGGCCAAACAGGTATATTTTTGTTTCATCAGACCAGAGGACAGAGGACAGACCAGAGGACAGGTTATGTCGATATAGGACTAATTTTACGTTGGCTACTTTTGTAGCTATTTCCTCCAGCATCTTCACAAGGTCCTTTTCTGTTGTTTTGGGATTGATTTGTACTTGTTGCACCAAAGTACATTAATCTCTAGGAGACAGAATGCTTCTCCTTCGTGAGCGGTATGACGGCTGCGTGATCCCATGGTGTTTATACTTGCGTACTATTGTTTGTACAGATGAACATGGTACCTTCAGGAAATTGTCCCAAGGATGAACCAGACTTGTGGAGGTCTACAATTTATTTTCTGAGATCTTGGCTGATTTCTGATTTTCCCATGATGTCAAGCAAAGAGGCACTGAGTTTGAAGGTAGGCCTTGAAATACATCCACAGGTTCACCTCAAATTCACTCAAATGTTCACCTCCAATTGACTCAACAATAGATGCTGTCATCAGGCAGCATGCCTGTAAAGACAAAATAGGTTTCAGTGAGGGAATGTTGAGCTAACAGGCTCAGAGTCACAGAGGAGCGTCTGTCTTGTCTATCTCCGCCGATGCTGTTTGTTTGATGATGTGTGTCTGATGGCTAATGCTGGGAGTCTGATAAAGTCTGCGTGATGCATTCTATATCTCTGCTGGAAGAGCTATGTGATGGCTTCAGAGTCTATTTCACAAATGACCTCTCTGAGCAAACAATAAAATGAGTTCACCTGAACCCCAGTCAGTGCCTTGTTCAGTTGTGCCAATAACCTGCAGCTCTCATATCAGCCATCCCATCAACAGAGCAAACACAGTTTGTGGCTGGGCCTCACCTCATCTGGTACAGCTTGTTGGAGCCAAACCACATCATAGAGAGAGACAATAGAGATGACATGGCATGGTTGGTTTAATTGGGGAGAACGGGTTCGAGGCAATGGCTGGAGAGGAATAGCTTGAATGATATCAAATACATCAAACTCATGGTTTCCATGGGTTTGATGCCATTCCATTTACTCCATTTCAGACATTATTATGAGTCGTTTTCCCCTCAGCTGCTTCCACTGCCAGTCTGCACAGAGCTATATCAACCCAGAGCACATCGGACTGCTCTCTCTACCATATCACCGGATTTCTGCCGCTCTGGATCATTACACCGGATCATTATTCCAGATCATTGCAGCTAGCTAGCTGCAAACGAGTGGCTACTGTTATCTAACGCCTCTGTCCCAAAGGTAGCACTAGCTAGCCTTGAGCTAGGCCCATATACCAGCTAATTCTAGGGCTACAATACCTCCTTTGCCAATTGGTCTGCACCCTTTATTGTCGACACAGAGCACTGCCGATCCATCATGACTGGACTGCCGACGTGATCGCCCGATGTGGTCTCAACTGGCTATTCTGTTACGATATCGCCGCAGAACCATCTACTAGCCCCGCCCCGCTTTTCTGAACGCTGTGTCCCCTGCTCGCCTAACGTAGTAGTGACAACCTCACAGCACCCTGACTCACTTATTGCTGCTCTTTTGACCCTATGATCACTCGGCTACACAGCGGATGCCCCCTGGACTGTTTTAATAACACGGTACCTCATTTTGTTTACCTGTCGGTCCCAGCCTCGAACTCAGGTCCTTTATGTACCTAACTGACCAGCTCTGCCCATTCATCGCAATTTACCCGTTGTTGTCTTAGCTCTCCTGATCAAGACCTGTGATTGCTTTATGCCTCGCTCTAATGTCAATATGCCTTGTCTACTGCTGTCTTGGCTTTTAATTGTTTTATTTCAATGTAGAGCCCTCAGTCCCACTCAAAATGCCTTAGATAGCTCTTTCGTCCCACCCCAGACACATGCAGAGGAGAACTCATCTAGGTTAACTGATGCCTCCAGAGACGAAACCTCTCTCATCGTTACGCAACGCATAGGTTTACCTCCACTGTTCTCACATCTTACCATACCCTTGTCTGTACATTATGCCTTGAATCTATTCTTCCTCACCCAGAAATCTGGTCCTTTATTCTCTGTCCCCAACGCACTAGAAGACCAGTTCTTATAGCCTTTAGCCATACCCTTATCCTACTCCTCCTCTATTCCTCTGGTGATGTAGAGGTTAACCCAGGCCCTGTAGCCCCCAGTTCCACTCCTATTCCGCAGGCACTATCATTTGTTGACTTCTATAACCGTAAAAGCCTTGGTTTCATGTTAATATCAGAAGCCTCCTCCCTAAGTTTGTCTTTTTCACTGCTTTAGCACACTCTGCCAACCCCGATGTCCTAGCTGTGTCTGAATCCTTGCTTAGGAAGGCCACCAAAAATTCTGAAATTTCCATCCCCAACTACAACATTTTCCTCCAAAATAGAACTGCCAAAGGGGGTGGAGTTGCAATCTACTGCAGAGACAGCCTGCAGAGTTCTGTCATGCTATCCAGGTCTGTGCCCAAACAGTTCGAGCTTCTACTTTTAAAAATCCACCTTTCCAGAAATAAGTCTATCACTGTAGCTGCTACAGACCCCCCTCAGCCGCCAGCTGTGCCCTGGACACCATAAGTGAATGAATTGCCCCCCATTTAGAGTTTGTACTGTTAGGGGACCTAAACTGGGATATGCTTAACTTCTTGCGTCGAGCAATCCCGTATCCGGGAGCGTAATTATAGCCTCAAGCTCATTACCATAACGCAACGTTAACTATTCATGAAAATCGCAAATGAAATGAAAGAAATATATTCACTCACAAGCTTAGCCTTTTGTTAACAACACTGTCATCTCAGATTTTCAAAATATGCTTTTCAACCATAGCTACACAAGCATTTGTGTAAGAGTATTGATAGCTAGCATAGCATTAAGCCTAGCATTCAGCAGGCAACATTTTCACAAAAACAAGACAAGCATTCAAATAAAATCATTTACCTTTGAAGAACTTTGCATGTTTTCAATGAGGAGACTCTCAGTTAGATAGCAAATGTTCAGTTTTTCCAAAAATATTATTTGTGTAGGAGAAATCGCTCCATTTTTTTCATCACGTTTGGCTAAGAAAAACCCCCGAAAATTCAGTCATTACAACGCCGAACTTCTTTCCAAATTAACTCCATAATATCGACAGAAACATGGCAAACGTTGTTTAGAATCAATCCTCAAGGTGTTTTTCACATATCTATTCGATGATAAATCATTCATGGCAGTTTGGTTTCTCCTCTGAAGCAAATGGAAAAATACACGCAGCGGGAGATTACGCAATAATTTCGACGGAGGAAACCAAGCGAGCACCTGGTAAATCGAGTCTCTTATGGTAAATCTTCCAATGATATGCCTACAAATACGTCACAATGCTGCAAACACCTTGGGGAAACGACAGAATGTGTAAGCTCATTCCTGGCGCATTCACAGCCATATCAGGAGACATTGGAACACAGCGCCTTCAAAATCTGGGGCATTTCCTGTTTGAAATTTCATCTTGGTCTCGCCTGTAGCATCAGTTCTGTGGCACTCACAAATAATATCTTTGCAGTTTTGGAAACGTCAGAGTGTTTTCTTTCCAAAGCTGTCAATTATATGCATAGTCGAGCATCTTTTCGTGACAAAATATCTTGTTTAAAACGGGAACGTTTTTTATCCAAAAATGAAAAGAGCGCCCCCTATATCGAAGAAGTTAACACACCGGCCATCCTACAATCTAAGCTAGATGCCCTCAATCTCACCCAAATTATCATGGAACCTACCAGGTACAACCCCAAATCCGTAAACACGGGAACCCTCAAAGATAAAATCCTGACCAACCTGCCCTCTAAATACACCTCTGCTGTCTTCAACCAAGATCTCAGTGATCACTGCTTCATTGCCTGCATCCGTAATGGGTCCGCGGTCAAACGACCACCCCTCATCACTGTCAAAAGCTCCCTAAAACACTTCAGCGAGCAGGCCTTTCTAAATTACCTGGCCCGGGTATCCTGGAAGGATATTGACCTCATTCTGTCAGTATAGGATGCCTAGTTATTCTTTAAAAGTGCTTTCATAGGGCGCAGTGGTTAAGGGCGCTGTACTGCAGCGTCAGCTGTGTCACCAGAGACTGAGTTTGTGCCCAGGCTCTGTCGTAACCGGCCGCGGCCGGGAGGTCCGTGGGGCGACGCACAATTGGCCTAGCGTCGTCCGGGTTAGGGAGGCTTTGGCCGGTAGGGATATCCTTGTCTCATTGAGCACCAGCGACTCCTGTGGCGGGCCGGGTGCAGTGCATGCTAACCAAGGTTGCCAGGTGCACGGTGTTTCCTCCGACACATTGGTGCGGCTGGCTTCCGGGTTGGATGTGTTAAGAAGCAGTGCGGCTTGGTTGGGTTGTGTATCGGAGGACGCATAACTTTCAACCTTCGTCTATCCCGAGCCCGTACGGGAGTTGTAGCGATGAGACATGATAGTAGCTACTAACAATGGAATACCACGAAAAAGGGGTAAAAAAAATATATATAATTACAAAAAAAAGTGCTTTCCTCACCAACTTAAATAAGCATGCCCCATTCAAAAAATGTAGAACCAGGAACAGATATAGCCCTTGGTTCACTCCAGACCTGAGTGCCCTTGACAAGCACAAAAACATCCTGTGGCATTCTGCATTTGCATCGAATTGCCCCCGCGATATGCAACTTTTCAGGGAAGTTAGGAACAATTAGGAAAGCAAAGGTTAGCTTTTTCAAACAGAAATTTGCATCCTGTAGCACAAACTCCAAAAAGTTCTGGGACACTGTAAAGTCCATGGAGAATAAGAGCACCACCTCCCAGCTGCCCACTGCGCCGAGCTGTCCCCACCGATAAATCCATGATAATTGAGAATTTCAAGGAGTATTTTTCTACGGCTGGCCATACTTTCCACCTGGCTACCCCTACCCCGGTCAACAGCTCTGCACCCCCCACAGCAACCTGCCCAAGCCTCCCCCATTTCTCCTTCACCCAAATCCAGATAGCTGATGATCTGAAAGAGCTGCAAAATCTGGACACCTATAAATCAGCCGGGCTAGATAATCTGGACCCTCTCTTTCTAAAATTATCCTCCGCAATTGTTGCAACCCCTATTACTAGTTTGTTCAACCTGCCTGTTGTCCAGACCTCTGGCAGTCTCTATGGGGGTGCCACAGGGTTCAATTCTCGGGCCGACTCTTTTCTCTGTATACATCAATGATGTTGCTCTTGCTGCTGGTGATTCTCTGATCCACCTCTACGCAGAAGACACCATTTTGTATACTTCTGGCCCTTCTTTGGACACTGTGTTAACAAACCTCCAGACAAGCTTCAATGCCATAGAACTCTCCTTCTGTGGCCTCCAACTGCTCTTAAATGCAAGTAAAACTAAATGCATGCTCTTCAACCGATCGCTGCCAGCACCTGCCTGCCCGTCTAGCATCACTACTCTGGACGGTTCTGACTTAGAATATGTGGACAACTACAAATCCCTAGGTGTCTGGTTAGACTGTAAACTCTCCTTCCAGACTCACATCAAGCATCTCTAATCCAAAGTTAAATCTAGAATTGGCTTCCTATTTCGCAAACAAAGCATCCTTCACTCATGCTGCCAAACATACCTTCGTAAAACTGACTATCCTACCGATCCTTGACTTCAGCGATGTCATTTACAAAATAGCCTCCAACACTCTACTCAGTAAAATTGATGCAGTCTATGACAGTGCCATCCGTTTTGTCACCAAAGCCCCATATACAACCCACCACTGCGACCTGTATGCTCTCGTTGGCCCTCACTTCATATTCGTAGTTAAACCCACTGGCTCCAGGTCATCTATAAGTCTTATCTAGGTAAAGCCCAGCCTTATCTCAGCTTACTGGTCACCATAGCAGCACCTACCCGTAGCATGCGCTCCAGCAGGTATATTTCACTGGTCACCCCCCAAGCCAATTCCTCATTTGGTCGCCTTTCCTTCCAATTCTCTGCTGCCAATGACTGGAACAAACTGCAAAAATCACTGAAGCTGTAGACTCATATCTCCCTCACTAACTTTAAGCATCAGCTGTCAGAGCAGCTTACTTATTAAATATGAACAACGTTACACTATGGCCTATTTATTGCCTTACCTCCCTAATCTTACTTCATTTGCACACACTGTATGTATACTTTTCTATTGTGTTATTGACTGTATGTTTGTTCATCCCATGTGTAACTCTGTGGTGTTGTTTGTGCCGCACTGCTTTGCTTTATCTTTGCCAGGCTGCAGTTGTAAATGAGAACTTGTTCTCAACTGGCCTACCTGGTTAAATAAAGGTGGGAAAAAAACAACTGCTGTCAGCTAATGAGACTCACATAGTAATCTGTGAGTGACATGTTTTCCAGTTACCCCATGTCACCCTATAGCTGAGAAGACAAGTGAGAAGTGCTTCTATACTGGCTGTGTACCAGGTAGAGCGCCCTCTAAACAGATTTAAAAAATGGAGTAGCTTACATACTGTATACCCACCAAAGCAATCAATACCTGTAAATGCATTCATCTCAACCCCATTGCCATATGGCTATTCTATATGTGTCTTTGGGGGACAGGTTTAACTGACGACAACACTAGCCTGAGTGATAGTTGTTGTTAATGTGAGTAGTGCTGTGTGTGTGTGTGTGTGTGTGTGTGTGTGTGTGTGTGTGTGTGTGTGTGTGTGTGTGTGTGTGTGTGTGTGTGTGTGTGTGTGTGTGTGTGTGTGTGTGTGTGTGTGTGTGTGTGTGTGTGATTTTATAGGCTGTCAGAGCAGCACATCAGCAGTGGTAATGGGCGGTCCCTGTGGAGGGCAGACTGGCAGGCAGGTAATGATCAAAGAGTCTGTTTCCTGTGCCTCATGTTGGGGTGCATCTGTCCCCCTGTGCCTTCACTTTTTAATGGGCTCAGTCTGACTGCACCTAGCGCTAACTCATCACACGTACACACACAAACACACATGCACACACGCACACATACAAACACACCTTAACTTACCCACATGCCAGACATGCACCCACACAATAAATCACTGAACTCTTCCCGCCTGTACACTCTCTCACTCCATCTCAACCTCTCCATGTCATCTGAACCACATCGTACACCATAAAATATCAATCTGGTGGGGGAGTGAACAGTTATAGTCAGTCCCATGCATCTCTTTCTATGTCTCTCTCTATGTCTCTCCCTCAATCATGTGTCTGCTGTTTTCCAATGGATATCCATATGGAAGAGCACCTGCTTTGCTCAGCTTAGCATATTTAAAATCAAATAAAATGCATTTAACCTTTATTTAACTAGGCAAGTCAGTTAAGAACAAATTCTTATTTACAATGACAGCCTAGGAACATTAAATATGGAGAAGATTTTAACTGCAGGGCTGTAGTATGTGCGTAGTACATGCATGTGTCTGTGTGTATGCATACTCTCTGAGCAAGTCCCCATGTGCACCGTGTGTAAACCGCTGATTGGCAGACTTGTCGTGAGGGGCAGACTCGCCATCAGGGGCAAATTAACAAGCAATTAACCAGCGTTCAGGTAATTACCCAGCCAATCAAATGAAACCAACTCAATGCAGGTAGTAGTGGGAGCATGATGAGCAGATTGAATCATTCATTGGCAACGCTACCTTTATGCACACTCAGATGGCATCGCTGCGATCTACTTTTTAGCTCAGGCAGAAATCCTAAAAAAGTAATTTAATTCTGTTTCATTTATTTTAAATCACACCATGTTCATAGTTGGATTATATTTTCTCTTTATCTCAAACCATTAGTATGCTCTTACAGCAGTTGGTGTTACTTAAGATACATTTCCTAACTGAACTAGAGGGTTCAACTCCAGGTTAGAGCATACTATTGTGTCTATTGAAAGTTAATGCATTACAATAATGCCAATATTCACTTTTTATTTTATTTACCTTTATTTAACTAGGCAAGTCAGTTAATAAGAACAAATTCTTATTTTCAATGACGGCCTAGGAACAGTGGGTTAGTCCGGTTGCTAGTCCACCACTCTAACCACTAGGCTACCCTGCCGGCCCAGATGTCAACTGACACCCTCTTTGGTAACCCATATTTTATACTAACCAATATTTAGCTTTCACTTTCAGAGTAGGTTTGTCTAATAGTGAAATCGAAGCTGACCTGTTCTGCAGAGCGCAGGCTTTGATTTGATTTGCTTTGGCAGCTGATTCAGCAGAAAACCCCAGAAAGGGAATTCCATAAATGGGAGGGATTAAGCGTATAACTGCTGTCAACATAAGATGATTGATAGTCATTTGTTTTGCCCTTTTAATACAACATAAACTATTTGACCATTCATCAAAGGAGGAATTTCCAGGGTGTCTCTACAAAGCTCACTAAAAATAATACATTTTCTTGATGCCACGAGCCAGCTAAGCGCTAATATGAAATATTCATGTGGGTCCAGAGTAAATCATATGGCCATTGGCACACAGTTAGAGAGCGCTCTGTGTGGAGGGGAGGAAATGTCAGGCTGTGAAGTCCTATATTAGCCTGCCATTGTGAATTTACTATAGTTGCCATTTGGCTCAGTCACTTCAAATAGATCTCTGTTTTAATCAATACACTCTGTAAAACACTGGTGCACATTGCAGTATCTGCCTAATCCTAGAGTTAGTCCCTACTAGCAGTCTTTCCCATACATATACTGTACATGCCACATGATGTTAAGATTTTTTTATTCTACGTTGGAGTGCTGTCAGTCACAATTGTCTTCCTCTTTTCACTGCTGACACTATGCGTCTGCTGCCACATGCTATCGCTTTTGTGTTAGATTGCAATGTGCCTATTGTATGAACGTGTAGGTGTTTGACTTGATATGTACCATTACGTGAACCAGTTATTTTATTCGCTGTAGTGTATTTGCATTGGTCATTGGGTTTACGACACAAGACATACGTTTTTATCTGTATGCCTAGCTATTCAGGTGTAGGATCTTAATTAAATCACCCTTTTGCAGGAGAACTTCCCTGCAATGAAAGACATGTAAAAGGTGTAGTGTATTTGAGATTTAAAAAGGTTTCTGAAGTTTGTAATTTCCACTGAAATTTCAGTCTTGATTTTTTACCTCAAGAAAAATGCACCCCTACAAAAAATGTCCATGAATTATAATCCACATAATACTTCACATTTCCTGTTGCTGCAGGATTATTTTCCTGATGTAGCAAACTGTCTCAAATTAAGATCCTACATCTTTATACATACATTGTACAATATGTTATACTGTGTTATAATGTGTTATCAGTAGTTACAGCAACACCAGACAGGAAACCTGAGTATTGCATCAGCTGATATTGCACCAATTAGATTCACTCTACCTTAATATTGCGGTGTATTTAGTCAACCAGGTGTTGCACCTTCATTCCCTGATGGCTGCCACATGCACGCTATGCGCGGGTGTTCTTGGTGACATGTTATTGCTGTAGCATGCATTACATGTCATGTATGTCTGTTTTCTGCTTCCCCACCACCCACCCCAGCCTCCACAGTTTGGAGTGTGATTTTGCTTCGGTCAGGGGGATTGGTATAACATACCTTGCTCACTGTCTGTTACTATAGTTATCTTGTCATTATGCATGCTCTGGCAGTGAGCTATCCCAAAGGAGCAGAGCCTGACGCCAAGAGTATCGTATTGCATATATTGTAATCTTTTCTAATAAATGGTTAAACAAATATGTGGCTTTTCCTGTCGGTACCACTGTAAAAGGACAGTGTGCAGAATAGATCCATTTACTCAAATAGAGAGGGCAAATTCAACGGTGTACATTGTGAATCATTTGGAGCCGGGGAGGGAGACAGCCTTGCATTGGCAGCCATTTATAATCGTATTCATTTTCACACAACCACACACACACATATTTCCCTCCAATCTCTGACTAATGGAGCCTGGGTTGGAGATGGTTCCATCAAGGTACACGGCCTCAGTTTACCTCCTTCACACACACACACACATACACACACACACACACATACACACACACACATACACACACCTGATTGATAGCTGTGATTTGACTGTGAAAAAGGCATAGGAAATTGAAAAATGGAGGAAGAAGATTGGAAACAGTGTGCTCATTATAAACTCGCAGAAGAAACAAAAGGCCTTCTCTCCTCTTTTTTATTTTCTTTAGCTCCACACACATTGACAGCAGGTGTGTGTGACAGGTGTCTGATTGAGGCACACAAAATAAATGACACCTGAAAATAAATGGATGTATTTAGCGGTCCTGGATGCAGTTAGAGCTGTGGGCTGATGGATGTGATTATGAGAGTATGAGCACCGGGGCCAGGCACCGACAGAATGGGCACAGGTGCAACACAGAGAGAGAGGGAGAGGGAGAGGGGGGAGCAGCAGACATGTTATTGTGGGGATAAATAATCATCCATACATAGAATTAATGATATGCCATAACCAAGGTCACCAGAAATGCCCACCGATGGAGATTGTATTTAATGTACTGTATCTGTCTCTTTGTAATACAGATCCTCAATTTCATAGCATGCTCAGTGGTTAAGCTCACAACAGCTAACTGGATTTGTCATTATGTCATAACGAGGGAATTTTTAGATAACAGTTAGATAGCACATTTTGTCACGTTGTCTCAAAACTCAAATCTCACGGCTCATAGCCATACTCCATCACAATGCACATTTGTTGAGTTATCAAATAGTAATACCCTGTGTGATGGCTTTGTGTTTTCCATAATTGAGGTGAGGGAGTGTCTTGCCTGAGGTCCCAGTGGTTTAATATTCTGTGAGAGATTCCAGACAGTGAGTGGTGGTGTAGCAGCTGCCTCCTGACCCATCTCCAGCCCCTCTTACCCCCTCTGACCCCTGTCTCCTTGCTGGACAGGCTGTGGAGATGACAGGCCTGTCAGAGGCTTCTACTGATGTCCTAATTACCCCCCGACACACAATCACAAACACATGCATGTACACAAATGAACCCACACAAGCATATGCACGCGTACATGTACATACAAACACATGCATACACACAGAGACACATGCACGCAAGCACACACACACACACATACACACACATCCCAATCTGTCCCGTCAAGCATCAGCACAGTGCTTGTATGCCCCTTGCATGGCACCACATTAGATAAAGGGGAACAATGTCGCCATAACGAAAAGAAAATAACATTTCAAAATGTATGTAAAACATCACAGCTATATTGAAAAAGATATGGCACATGGAAACCAAACGAGGGTGTTCTATGGTGATAGGTGGGATGGTCTGAGAGTGTCTGATGGGTGGGATTAAAGAGCTGAGGTCTATGGTGATAGGTGGGATGGTCTGAGAGTGGCTGAGGGGTGGGATTAAAGAGCTGAGGTCTATGGTGATAGGTGGGATGGTCTGAGAGTGGCTGAGGGGTGGGATTAAAGAGCTGAGGTCTATGGTGATAGGTGGCATGGGCTGAGAGTGGCTGAGGGGTGGGATTAAAGAGCTGAGGTCTATGGCGATAGGTGGGATGGGCTGAGGGTGGCTGAGGGGTGGGATTAAAGAGCTGAGGTCTATGGTGATAGGTGAGATGGGCTGAGAGTGGCTGAGGGGTGGGATTAAAGAGCTGAGGTCTATGGTGATAGGTGGGATGGGCTGAGAGTGGCTGAGGGGTGGGATTAAAGAGCTGAGGTCTATGGTGATAGGTGAGATGGGCTGAGAGTGGCTGAGGGGTGGGATTAAAGAGCTGAGGTCTATGGCGATAGGTGGGATGGGCTGAGGGTGGCTGAGGGGTGGGATTAAAGAGCTGAGGTCTATGGTGATAGGTGAGATGGGCTGAGGGTGGCTGAGGGGTGGGATTAAAGAGCTGAGGTCTATGGCGATAGGTGGGATGGGCTGAGAGTGGCTGAGGGGTGGGATTAAAGAGCTGAGGTCTATGGTGATAGGTGGGATGGGCTGAGAGTGGCTGAGGGGTGGGATTAAAGAGTTTATGTTCGGTAATGTATTATTGTTACTGTATGTTATTGCTGTATATAAAAGTACCATGTATGTCAAATGTGTATGTAAAATGTATGTATATGTAGCAGAAAAGCTGTAAAAACAAAAAAAAGATATGTGTCCTCCCCGAAGATAAAAATAAAATAAAAATAGAAAAGAGGCAGTTATTACACCTGTATAAGACTCTTTCTAAGCTTTGATTTTTTTAAAAACTGCATGTGAGTACAATGCAATCAGAGGCGAGCACTGAGTCAGAGCTTTGTGTGCTCTCCAGCGGCATTAACACTAACGCTCCTGCTGCCTCGCCTCCACCTGAGACCGGGTTGAAAAGAAGCAGGGCTCTGTGTGATCGCTCCCTCTGGAGCCAGATGGAAGACAGGGCTTTAGCTGAACAGACATGGTGAATAAGATGTGTGTGTCTCACAGCCGGGGGGTTAAGCATTCACTATGATCTGTTTCTCTATAAAGCCCTGTGGTGTGTGGATGCAAACATTGCGTATTGTAACGGCAGCCTTGAAGTCAGTGCTTACCCAACCATTCGCGCCAACCATTCGTGCCAACCATTCGCGCCAACCATTCGTGCCAACCATTCGTGCTAGCATAACACAATGCAGAATCATGCTTATACTGATATTGGTTGTTTTTTCAAGATCTTTGGATCATTTCAAATCTATTTTGGATGACTGTGCGAGGCTGAGGTGTCACTGTAGTTGGATAATGGCTTTGGTTCCTTCTCCTTGTTGGATTGTTTTCTTGGGGGGGAAAATGGTGTTCTGTGGTCATTTATATTTTGCTATGTCAAACACCAGAGTGACTTTGAAGTGTCATGGTGACATAGCGATAGTTTGTTGCTTTGTTGGTTTCTACGTTCATTTTTTATTAATAAAGGAGCCCCCTATTCTGTACAGATATACAGTACAGGCCTGTACAACATGCAGAGAAAGCTTTGTATGTGTGACATGTTTTAGAGTGAGAGATGGCAGCTGGCGGGGCTGCTAGGCATCCAGTCGGAGGCGTGTATCTCTAACACAACCACAACCTGAGACAGGCAATGGCAGAGTTCTCTTTCAGCTTCTATATTTTCTGTTATTTCTGCTCTCAGAATGAAGACATTAATTTTGTGTTACAGAGAGGAGTTGAAGTTCTGATTGAAGAGCTTATTAACACGTATTGCTTTCAGACAAACATGATACAATATTCAGATCCTCACATACTTTAGCTTCCTTACCAACTAGCCCTTGAATACCAGAAACTCACACTGTGAACTCACCATGGGAGAATACTGTTCAATCCCTCTGAATTGTTAGTTAGTTATCTGTGAATTTGTTAGTTAGTAATCTCTAACATGCCAGGCTTCAACTGTGTGTGTGTGTGTGTGTGTGTGTGTGTGTGTGTGTGTGTGTGTGTGTGTGTGTGTGTGTGTGTGTGTGTGTGTGTGTGTGTGTGTGTGTGTGCACACATCTGCTGGCACGTGCACGTGTGTGTGTATGTGTGTGTGTGTGTGTGTACGTGCGTGCAAACATGTGTGTGTGTGCATGCATACGTGTGTGTGTGTGTGTGCTTATGTGCTTGTGCTCAGGGGTTTGCTAAAGGCCCATATTAATATTCAGAGCATGAAATCAGGCATATCCAGTGAGAGGTTGTCACGGCTGAGCTCCAGTGTCTTTTTGTATGTTCCATGAATAAGGTGCAGTTAAACCTCCTCTGGCCATCGGGAAACTGTTTATGTGGGGATACATACATAATCCCCTTTGACTGCAGTATGACGGAACAGCCTGTAGATGTGTTCCTGGTAAGCTGACTTGATTAACATGTTACTGTCTGCCATGGAGACGAATTAGCCTGAGCAGTCCCTGTGGTGCTATAGGTAAGTGTTTTCACAGATATTCCACAGGCAACCAGATACCTGCATTAAGCCATATCTGACAAAACGGTGGGAGTACAGAGCAGCTCTCTCTGTTGAGCTGTAGCTGCTCTTGACACCTCCCTCTAAAGCGCTCTGCTGCAGGCAACTATACAGATAGCTGGGGTGTCACATTTTGTCCAGTGTTTGCACAGTGGACTACACTGAGTGTACAAAACATTAAGAACATCTTCCTCATATTGAGTTGCACACCCCACTTTTGCCCTCAGAACAGCCTCAATTCATCAGGGCATGGACTCTATAAGGTGTCGAAAGCGTTCCACAGGGATGCTGGCTCATGTTGACTCCAATGCTTCCCGCAGTTGTATCAAGTTGGCTGTATGTCCTTTGGATGGTGGACCATTCTTGATACAGATTGGAAACTGCAGCGTTGTAGTTCTTGACACAAACCGGTGCGCCTGGTACCTGCTACCATAAACTGTTCAAAAGCACCTAAATATTTCTCTTGCCCCTTCACCCTCTGAATGGCACACATACACAATCCATGTCTCAATTGTCTCAAGGCTTAAAAAATATTTTTTACCTGTCTCCTCCCCTTCATCTACACTGATTGCAGGGATCATAGATTTCACCTGGATTTACCTGGTCAGTCTATGTCATGGAAAGAGCAGGTGTCAATGTTTTGTACACTCAGTGTATATTATGGTATTTGACTTGAGTCTGAGACAAATATTAAATGAACTCAGCAGGAGTGTGAGTGATTACTACAGTAATGGCTTTCAAATCCCAGGTTTAATGTACAGTATTAAAATTGTTTCTAGCTGTTTATTTGTAGAACGTCCACCCCTAGAAGTAAACACAGGAGCGTGTGAGCATTTGTTGTGGTTAGACACTGGCTAGGACACCAATCCTAGAGGTCACAGAAGGTATCTGGACAGTGTTAAGACTTCTGAGAAAAGGTCTTAAACCATCTAATGGCTTGCTGTTTGGAAAATGATGACCACAGCAGCCAATCTGTGTTCCTTGGGTCTACTCAGCAGGTACAGGCTTTCCATCAAATGTATTTTAAGAAAAAGGTCTGCATCCCTCCACCCAACCTTTTAATTAAATGAAAGGGACACACAGTGGGACACACACTCACTCACACACACACACACACACTCACTCACTCACACACACACACACACACACACACACACACACACACACACACACACACACACACACACACACACACTAGAGGAGAGGACACTGCCTGGGCCGCACAGCACCCCAGCATCCTTCTCCTGCTGTCACCACACATGCGGTGTGAACACACACACTGATAACATGCGATAAGCTGCTGATCATGGCTGGAAATAAGAAGGAAAAATGTTTCCTCAAAGGAGGCCCATACATTTAATGACACCATGCCAGCATAGAGAGGGTGAGTTACCTTTCCCCAACTGCTATTACCCAGCAGCCTGGAAAGAGAGGTTGCTCTCCTCCACACTCACAGAGAGAGACCGTCTGCAGAGATATCAGTCTAGCTCACAGAGTGTACTGCAGCTCTGTGGATTCACCCAGATGACAGTCCGCTGTACACTGCTAGTATTGTCTAAAAGCATGAACATATTATCTAATGATCAGATAGTTTGTAGATTCTACTATCTGTCAGGTAATACACTACAAAGAACACTCGTTGACTGTCATTCTTATTCATACACTGATATATCAGACATTTGCAGATTCTGTCGAAGTACAATAAAATACAGAAGTCTAAGGAATATGGGTTAGGAGAGTAGGAGAGCAGACCCAGACAAGGACAGGCTTTATTTGGAGGACGGTGGGCCTGTCTGGCCTCATCCTCTATGATTGACAGATTACAGTGGAGGCCGCCACTTGCAGGGAATAGCATCACACGCATTTCCCCTGAAATCTGTCTATCAGTGCTGTCTAAGCAGAGCGACAGCCATGACATCTAATCACAGCCTGGCTGGCACCTCATAACTCCTGCCTAATGTGCTCCAGGTACAGGGGAGTACAGGGGAGGGTAGGGGGGTAGCAGGGGCGCGCTGGGGACAAGAGACAAGACCAGCGGCTATTTATAATAGTCCTATCTGTGGCTGTACACTTTTCCCTATTAATACAGTTCTGAACTAGGCTGAGAAAACTGATATATATATATTACATCCTCACTCCTCATACTATAACAGAAATACAGACTTTCTATATGATTTATAATCTGAGAGGTACCTATATTATTATGTGCTGGTATGTGATTTGTCTCCTGTGAGGATTCATACAAGGCTGAGAAAGCATAACAAGGACATGCCTTCCATTCAGGTTAGGTCAAAGATGATAACTCAGGCAAGAAGACTAGTGTGTGCCTGCTTGCTCTTCACGAGGTGGTCCAATTAGATGTTAGCCTGCGTAATAGGCTTACCACTTAGAGCGGTGCTGTGAGTCCAGGATGCCCAGGGTGGTGCCGTAGGGAAAATGCCAGTCTCCCATGACCAGCTGGTGTGAGATGCCAGTCTCGGGCGACTGGCCACTGTTCCAAGCGGGCAAATTCTGGTGTGCCCCAGGGCTCTCAGGGGACCTTCATTCGGCAGAGGCTGCTCCAGCCCTGGGCTGGCTTGAATCTCAAACAGAGAGAGGCTGGGAAAAACAAAGTCCACAGATAGCTAACTATCTACCCCCGAGCTGCTCCATATTAATAGCCCCCAAATTGACTGAAACTTTACAGTGGTTATAAAAAATACGGGGTTGTAAAGCTATACAATCTCAAATACTCAATCACTTTCAGGAAAGTATATTGGAATCTTCGGTATTGGAATTTTCGGTCGACACACTTTTGGGATTTATGCCAGCCTCTAAAATATAAGTGAGGAAGCACTAAAACCAATGGATTATGACTCATCCAAAATGAGATGAGTTTTGACAGAGTTACCTTCTGTGTGAATTATAAATGAATATGGGCCTCTGCTTACAATGTGTCCGTCTTATCATGAATATGGGCCTCTGCTTACAATGTGTCCGTCTTATCGTGAATATGGGCCTCTGCTTACAATGTGTCCGTCTTATCGTGAATATGGGCCTCTGTTTACAATGTGTCCGTCTTATCGTGAATATGGGCCTCTGCTTACAATGTGTCCGTCTTATCGTGAATATGGGCCTCTGCTTACAATGTGTCCATCTTATCATGAATATGGGCCTCTGCTTACAATGTGTCCGTCTTATCATGAATATGGGCCTCTGCTAACAATGTGTCCGTCTTATCGTGAATATGGGCCTCTGCTTACAATGTGTCCGTCTTGTCATGAATATGGGCCTCTGCTTACAATGTGTCCGTCTTATCATGAATATGGGCCTCTGCTTACAATGTGTCCATCTTATCGTGAATATGGGCCTCTGCTTACAATGTGTACGTCTTATCATGAATATGGGCCTCTGCTTACAATGTGTCCGTCTTATCATGAATATGGGCCTCTGCTTACAATGTGTCCGTCTTATCGTGAATATGGGCCTCTGCTTACAATGTGTCCGTCTTATCATGAATATGGGCCTCTGCTTACAATGTGTCCGTCTTATCATGAATATGGGCCTCTGCTTACAATGTGTCCGTCTTATCATGAATATGGGCCTTTGCTTACAATTGTTCTGTCTTCCTTCTTTCCTTCTCTACTGCTGCAACAGGAGCCGCTGAGACCTTGTCAGGTACTTTTGATTTTCCTCTGATGTTCGTCTGACGATGTCTGATGCATTTGCTCCCCCTGCTCTTTATTGATTTGTGTAAAGCATCGAGTTATGTGTTCATGTGCTGTGCAATGTCTACAATCATATGTCAATCTACTGCCAATTTGATTGTACTTGTATAGCACAGCTACAATCGTGTGAATAGAAACCGTTTCAAATAAGACTATGTCAGATGGTGGCAGAGTACATTCTACATTCCCTGTTGTTATTGGCTACTGTCATTATGTTTACTATATGTGCATTATATTGTTGTCTACATGTAGTTTTCTTTTGGTTGACACATGACTAGTATGTACAAAGTGACTCTGGTAGCCTACACTAAACCGAAGGTGAACATTCTGTATTGTGAAAGCCCATGTCTAACACTACTACTACTAGGCTAGAAGCTCCCCTTGTCTCTCTATCACACTTAGGAAGACACATCAAACACAAAGAGCCTCTAACCTGCCAGTACAGTGGAACATGAGATTGAGCAGTCCCCAACATTGATCTGCAGTGAACATGGCACAATCTGCATAAGATAATAGAGTACAGGAGAGATGCTTTTCTCTGTACATCTCTATTCAGACAAAGCCTTGTCAAAGCAGCATCAGACATCTGACATCACATCAGAAACATGATGAAACTTAGTGAGAGATTGTTTTCAGAGATAAAAGAGATTACATTAGAAGGCCTAAAACATTAGAAATCCTGCTACGACGCAGAGAAGCCTTGAAACAGTGAAGGTCTAATAATGTCCAATGATATTATGGCTTTTTACTCACAGATGTCCTTGAAAGAGCTTCCCTTCTTAGAGAGCAGGGCTTAATTACTGAGCTGGAGATGTATGTATCTCAAGGGGCAGAGAATAGGAGCGTGAGAAAGAGAGCCATTTTCAGTCATTCTTAATGCGGTAAGATAGATCCGGTCGGCCGGTCGGCTAGATAGCTAGGTCCGGCCAGCCAGATACACTACATACCAAAAGTATGTGGACACTTGCTCGTTGTACATCTCATTCCTAAATCATGGGAATTTATGGAATTGGTCCCACCGTAGCTGCTAAAAAGCCTCCACTCTTCTGGGAAGGCATACTACTAGATGTTGAAACCTTGCTGCGGGGTCTTGCTTGCATTCAGCCACAAGAGCATTAGTGAGGTCGGGGATTGAGGCTGGGAGATTAGACCTGGCTCACAGTCAGCGTTACAATTCATTCCAAAGGTGTTCGATGGGGTTGAGGCCAGTCAAGTTCTTCCACACCGATCTCAACACACCATTTCTTTATGGACCTCGCTTTGTGCACGGGGACATTGTCATGCTGATACAGGAAAGAGTCTTCCCCCAAACTGTTGCCACAAAGTTGGAAGCACAGAATCATCTGGAATGTCATTGTACTCTGTAGCATTAAGATTTCCCTTCACTGGAACTAAGGGGCCTAGCCTGAACCATGAAAAACAGCCCCAGACCATTATTCCTCCTCCACCAAACCCTACAGTTGGCACTATACATTGTGGCAGATAGCGTTCTCCTAGCATCCCCCAAACCCAGATTAGTCTGTCGGACTGCTAGATGGTGAAGTGTGATTCATCACTCCAGAGAATGCGTTTCCACTGCTCCAGAGTCCAATGGCGGCGAGCTTTACACCACTCCAGCCGATGTTTGGCATTGCACATGGTGATCTTAGGCTTGTGTGCAGCTGGTCGGTCATGGAAACCCATTTCATGAATCTCCCGATGAACAGTTCTTGTGCTGACGTTGCTGCCAAAGACAGTTTGGAACTCAGTAGTGTTGCAACTGAGGGCAGAAGAATTTTACGCGCTACGCGCTTCAGCACTCGGTTGTCCCATTCTGTGCGTTTGTGTGGCCTGTCACTTCGCGGCTGAGTCATTGTTGCTCCTAGAGGTTTCCACTTCACAATAACAGCACTTACAGTTGACCGGGGTAGCTCTAGCGGGGCAGAAATTTAACAAACTGTCTTGTTGGAAAGGTGGCCTCCAATGACGGTGCCACGTTGAAAGTCAATGAGCTTTTCAGTAAGTCCATTATACTGTCAATGTTTGTCTATGGAGATTGCATGGCTTTGTGCTCGATTTTATAAACCTGTTAGCAACGGGGGTGGCTGAAATAGCCAAATACACTCATTTGAAGGGGTGTCCACATACTTCTGTATATATTGTGTAGGTTCGGCCAGATAGTTCTGTTCGGCCGACTGGCCAGATAGCATTCAGCCGGCCAGATATCTAGGTAGTTCCGGCCGGTCAGATAGGTCCGGCCAGCCGGCCAGATAGCTTGGTCCGGCTGGCCAGTGAGATAGGTAGCTCCGCCCAGCCAGATGGCTAATTGCAGAGCCTTCAAAGGTCTATGAACTTAACCTAGCTATCTGGCCGGCCGCACCTAGCTATCTCTGGCTGAAAAGATAGCTTGGTCCGACCGGCCTGTCAGATAAGTAGCTCCGGCTGGATAGCTGGTTCTTCTTTGAAAAGGACAGGGCCGCTCCAGACATCGGTGACTCAGTGGAGAGGAAACAGGGGCCTGGCGCTGTCCTGCTTTCCACTGCCCCTTTCATGTCTTTTGATGAAAAAATTCAAAGAGAGAGAAGTTCAAAGAAAAAAGGAATTTGAATCAAAAGGTGCCTTTTCTTAACATCTGGGAAGGAATGAAGAGAGGAACTTCATTTCTCCCAACTTCTGAAAGTTAGCGTCAGGGTTTCTTCTCGGTGTCTTGCATTATGAGCTGCTTGTTGATGATGCCCATGTCAGACCGCTGATGTAACATCCCAGCTTTGAGTTCACAGACCTTTGAAGGCCCTGTAATTAATTATCTTTCACTGTGTCATTCAGTGTGTTCTGATAGAGGAACAGGAGGGCGGCCATGTGTGGCAATACTGGAGCGTCGCACTCCAAGACAGCTGCTGGAAGGAGTGTGAATTTATCAACCAGTCATCTGCGCCCTGCCTTGTCTCAGCCCACCTCTCTCTCTCTCTCCCGCCACCAGGAATTAATGACTGCCTCTCCTCATTTGTACCCAATCATGACCAGGATGCTGAGGCAATTGAAAATGTTTACTAGAATTGCAAAAAACCCTCCATGTTCCGTAAAGTGGCCTGTTTTCCCTTTGATGGGATTGCTAATCACAGCGCCGTTATTTATGTGTGTTTTGAATTGGAGATGAGCCAGGGATATTGGACAGGACCCAACCCTGCTAAGGGCTGCTGAAACGTTATGGATATTTTCACTAGCAGTCATGTTCCAGAATAACCTAGCTTTGAGGCTCCTTCATGTTGCTGTTTTGACTGCCAGCTATATTACTTTAACAAAACTGAAATCAAAACAGACTTCAAAACATACTGTGGGCTCCTCTGTTGGGGTAGGCCTGCTTACTATACGTATGTCAGAGCTGCCTTTCAGGTTTCAGTCAGACACCCTCAAATGAATTACACACTTCCATATTCCAACATTGGAGCACACTTAATAAACATGAATTTGATTGTGTTATAAGGAGTTAATGATCAACCAAGTATTTTGCTATGGTCTAGTAGTCCACTATACATTCACACTTCAGAGGTAGTTGAAAACAGAGGCTTTTCTAATGATAAAACAGAGGGATTCCTCAAACATCACAGACACTCAATTAAGACAGTTTAAAAACAGCACACTTCAATTAAAACAAGTCTTTCCTTACTATAAGATAACACTCAAATACCTCAAGATACTACCTATTTAGTACAGAATGTACTGTACTCTGCTCAATATCTGCTCAATATCAATGTCCATTTTCAGTCATCACTTGATGAACCAATATCTGTGATGTGGAATGAAATGGAAAGTTCATTGCTACATACAGGTCTGAGGTGTATTTCTCCACAGGAAGTTCATTTCTTGCTGCTCGCTGCATTCTCTCAGCTCATTTGAATCCTGTTAGTTTGGCTGTCTATTCCCATTATCACTATCTGAAAAGGCAGGTGCTTTTTTTCCACTTTGTAAATGTCAGCCCAGTTTGGAGGTGTCTGACAACTCAGGCATGCAAATGTGCTATGTATGTTTCTTTGGGCTATTGCTGGGAGTCTTGTTCCTCTCCTGGTGCTAATCCAAGGCGTTTAAAAGCATTCTCCATTCTTCTTTTTATGCCTTTTGGCTCCTGCCGGATAAATATAGCACAAGGTGACTTTTGATTTACCCCCTCTCTCACCTGGAAGGCTGAAAACAAACCTTTTTTCTTTGTCAAACACAAATGGATGCTTGGTTTCAGGCTTTAATGATGAGGGCAGAGTTCTGTGAAAATAATGACCAGGTAGGCAGCCACAGGTGTGGATATACTCAGTCAGCGGCTGACTCAGTGGCTGACAAGGCTGTGATTCCTAAGAGATGGAGACTAAAGCCCTGTGCTCACAGACTCAAATGGAGAGCTATAATTCAGCTCTGTCTGTCTGTCTCTCTCTCTCTCTCTCTCTCTCTCCTGGCTTCCCTCTCTCTCTTCCACCTTCCCTTTCTTCCCTACCTCTCTCTCTCTCTCTCTTTCTCTCTCTCTCTCTCCCTCCATTCTTCTCTGTGTGTGAGAGGTAGTGCTTACAACCCATCTGGCAGAGAGTCACTGGACCCACTCTGAGCTGAGAGATCAATAACGCCAACCAGTGCACTGGGCCCTTCTATTGTATTAGGAGGATTAGGAATGTGACTGCAAGTACAGTCAACATACGCCTATAGCGGTCAGGCTGTGTTCACATCTCTGTGGGTGTGATGTAGTATTATGGTGTTCAATGTCGTGGTCTGTTATGGTACCTATGCTGTTACATGTTTTTGTGTGTCTCAATCCCAAAATAATCAACACTAGACAATAATACATTTAAAGAACACTAGGAAATAAAAGCAGAATGGCAGTAATTCTAGAACTTTCATGAGTTTCACTCCTCCTCTTGTCCATCTGTCTGTCCAGTTGAAGGTCAAAACCTGGGGACTGATAATGTATCAGTGATTGAGGGGGAGATGGCGACCATCAGCTGCAGGGTGAAGAACAATGATGACTCAGTCATCCAGCTCCTCAACCCCAACAGGCAGACCATCTACTTCAGAGACGTCAGACGTAAGTGCTTCTCATAGAGTTCCTATTAAATTATTAGAGGGGTTATGTCATAAACCCTCAAAGTTCCATAATGTGGTGTAAATGGTAGCCATCGTAGTCAGTGAGAAACCCAAAAACAGTTTATTTGGAATGAATTGCAGTAGAGGCATAGGTGATGCAAACTTCTCATTTAATTTGACAAATGGAATCATTCCTTTAAAACTGTCTTGCTAGCTAATTAACACAAATGCATTCCAGAGTTCTAAGTCCTAATTCTATGGTGCTGCTTCACTGGACACTCTACCATTATACGGACTATCTCATTAGACACGTTCTCAACAGAGGACATACAGGTTATCTCACTCATGAACCATATCTCAGGGACTCATTTCAAGTACCATACAGGGCCTCTTCTAGGAAAAAGGAATCACTCTTTAAGGTTTTGGCAGTTTATGGCAACTCATCAGATATGATGCTATTGGTGATGGCATCATATTTCAAGGGCTAGATTATAATACTGATATACAGTTGAAGTTGGAAGTTTACATACACTGGAGTCATTACAACTTGTTTTTCAACCACTCCACAAATATCTTGTTAACAAACTATAGTTTTGGCAAGTCGGTTAGAACATCTACTTTGACACATGACACAAGTCATTTTTCCAACATTGTTTACAGACAGATTATTTCACTTATAATCCACTGTATCACAATTCCAGGGGGTCAGAAGTTTACATGCACTAAGTTGACTGTCCCTTTAAACAGCTTGGAAAATTCCAGAAAATGATGTCATGGCTTTAGAAGCTTCTGATAGGCTAATTGACATCATGTATTTCAAGGCCTGTATTTCAAGGCCTACCTCCAAACCCAGTGCCTCTTTGCTTGACATCATGGGAAAATCAAAAGAAATCAGCCAAGACCTCAGAAATAAATTGTAGACCTTCACAAGTCTGGTTCATCCTTCGGAGGAATTTCCAAACACCTGAAGGTACCACGTTCATCTGTACAAACAATAGTATGCAAGTATTAACACCATGGGACCACACGGCCATCATTCCGCTCAGGAAGGAGACGCGTTCTGTCTCCTAGAGATGAACGTACTTTGGTGTGAAAAGTGAAAATCAATCCCAGAACAACAGCAAAGGACCTTGTGAAGATGCTTGAGGAAACAGGTACAAAAGTATCTATACCCACAGTAAACTAGTCCTATATCGACACAACCTGAAAGGCCGCTCAGCAAGGAAGAAGCCACTACTCCAAAACCGGCATAAAAATTCAGACTACGGTTTGCAACTGCACATGGGGACAAAGTTCGTACTTTTTGGAGAAATGTCCTCTGATCTGATGAAACAAAAATGGAACTGCTTGGCCATAATGACCATCGTTATGTTTGGAGGAAAAAAGGGGAGGCTTGCAAGCCAAAGAACTCCATTCCAACTGTGAAGCACGGGGGTGGTAGCATCATGTTGTGGGGGTTCTTTGCTGCAGGAGGGACTTGGTGCACTTCACAAAATAGATGGCTGCATGAGGGAGGAAAAGTATGTTGCTTCAATATATCCACATCTCAAGACATCAGTCAGGAAGTTAAAGCTTGGTCGCAAATGGGTCTTCCAAATGGACAATGACACCAAGCATACTTCCAAAGTTTTGGCAAAATGGCTTAAGGACAACAAAGTCAAGGTATTGGAGTGGCCATCACAATGCCCTGACCTCAATCGTATGGAAAATATGTGGGCAGAACTGAAAAAGTGTGTGCGAGCAAGGAGGCCTACAAACCTGACTCAGTTACACCAGCTCTGTTAGGAGGAATGGGCCAAAATTCACCCAACTTGTGGGAAGCTTGTTGAAGGCTGGGGCGGCAGGGTAGCCGAGTGTTGGACTAGTAACCGAAAGGTTGCAAGTTCAAATCCCCAAGCTGACAAGGTGCAAATCTGTCATTCTGCCCCTGAACAAGCAACCCACTGTTCCTAGGCCGTCATTGAAAATAAGAATTTGTTCCTAACTGACTTGCCTAGTAAAATAAAATAAAAAGGCTACCCAAAACATTTGACCCAAGTTAAAGAATTTAAATACTGATAGGTTTAAATACTAATTTAGTGTAAACTTCTAACCCACTGGGAATGTGATGAATGAAATATAAGCTGAAATAAATCATTCTCTCTACTATTATTCTGACATTTCACATTCTTACAATAAAGTGGTGATCCTAACTGACCTAAAACAGGGAATTTGTACTCGGATTAAATGTCAGGAATTGTGAAAAACTGAGTTTTAATGTATTTGGCTAAGTTGTATGTAAACTTCCGTCAACTGTATATGGGATGCTTTCTGTCATTGACTTTATGGGCCATTGAGTTGATTTATTGCTAGTTTTTATTCAAGCAATTTCCAGATAATCTCTTAGATTAAGAATCTAAAGAGAATCTAACATTAGGACAACGTTTATGCATGAGCATATGGCTTCCTCTGGGTTCAACCTGAGTTTGCTTAAGTTTTGCTTGTTTGTGTCTTGGATTGGAGCCAGCCTTCAAGGTGATATGAGAAACATTCTTCTTGTTTTCATATTTCATCACAATCCAAAATGCTGAGTAGGATCCAGATTGGTGTTCTAATTTCTCACTGTATGGCAGAAAGTTATGGAAGGCTGAGTGTACATCTCGGTCATGATTGTCTTGCTAATGTAATTTATGTGTTTTACCGTCGTAAAAGAGAGGTTCAAATAAAGATAACACAATGACACTTGTGACAGCCTTGAACGCAACACAAATAGAAGGATGTGTGGTCTACCAAATCACTTTTTTAAAGAGCTCCTCCTGTAACATTATCACACTGGCCTCACATTTTTTCGGTATTTTCTCTATTTAGTCTCATATTCCACACAACCTCTTGAACAGTTCGCCCTTTGAACAGTTCACTTATCACATTTCAAAACCAACTCACACTGGCAGCAAGGAAAATGGCTGAAGTGCGATAGTCAAGTGTTATTACAGAAGCAGTCGGGTATCAGTAAATTGGCTGGAGTTAGTATCAGAAAAGAGTCAGAGCTCTGATCATGTCTAACTGCTGCTCCTGGTTGAACCTTACCCCTGCAGACGGAGCCTGGTAAGTCCCAGGGCAGCAGATCTATTCTGGGCTGGGCTCCCAGAAGGCTGTGTTCTGTGGGGACCCCCCTCTGACTGGTGGCATTGTTACCTGTCACCAGGGCCTCTTTCTACAGAGTCATTCCTTTGTGTATGAGGAGGAAAACAACCGTGACACAGTCACACAGGGAAAACAACAGACACAAACACAGATACAGACACTTACACAAAACACTCTACCAGGAAAATAATACTGAACATTTACCGTAGGGCTACACATCCCCCAACAAATTGCAAACACACTAGCTTTCCTTCTCTGCTTCTTTTGGTTTAAATACCATAGAAGTGCTCAACAGAGCTATCAAATCTACTTACAGTCAACCACTTGGGAAGTTACAGTTCCAGCAATACTAACACAGTAACACTGTCCTTGAACCTGACGCTAGAGACCCAATATCAAGGTTTTTTCTGCTTTATATACTTGGTCCAGCGCGCCAATGCTTAGGGATTGAGGAAACAAACCACTAACTAGTCGATTTTAAAGGGGACGTAATAACGAGAAGGCACTTAACGGAGCAAAATATATATTTGTGACCAACTATCAATTCATGTTGGCGTCATCATCAACTTTTATAGGTCACATACAGTACATTACACCTTCAGCTGATGTAGAGGGTAATGATTCAACATTACTTATTGATTGTATGATTGTATTTTCCCTCTGTTTTACAGTGCAACCCTGATGTTGGCTACAGCCTAATTATCATCTCAACACATTTGAGTAATAACTTGTCAATAAACAAGCTGCTTCATGTCAACTAAATTCACTGGTTCTTGGAATGAGCCGTTTTTCTTTCCTAGCAGGGCCTTTGGCTCTCAAAGCTATAACGAGGCTCATTGCTGTCCTTTGAGGAGAGACTTCCAAAGAGTCCTCAAATTATGAGACAGGATTGGGAATGAGGTCTCGTATAGGAAGATGCTCAAAGGCCTCTGTAATGATCAATGTGTTGCCTGACATGTAGCTCTGACAGGAACGAACACCCATGTTTTAAAGATATGCTGAATAGATTGAGTTCTTTAGCTCTGCGCTTATAGAAGACCTGATAAGGAATGAGTAGGTCAAAACATCATTACAGTCTCCATGGAACCATCTGGGGTCATTTATGTAGAACAGTGTTCAAGTGGGGGGTTAACTGAAATGGAAAATCCTCTGAAAATATAGCTAAATGTAAGATGTAGGATGTTAAGCTAGGTTGCCACACTCAAAGCTAACTCGACTAACACTACTCTTCTATGGCAACCAGTCCGAACTACAGATTTTAGTTCAAAACAGCTACTTTTTAAATTTAGTATAGACCTCTAGTTCTTGCTATCCCAGAACCGTGATTTAATTGATTATGTATGTTACAGTACTTTTCCTTTTCCAGAATATGTGAGGTCGATTCGTTCATTCGTGACCAACAGCAGACCATTTTGACTTCCCATCTTGTTAGAGTCTTCATGAGCACTTCTCCTATTTTCCTGCCCTGGGAGTGCTCTGTAGACTGGAGAGATGAAATTGTTAATAAATCATCTTTTATGAATCATTCTGAAACTCAATTTTCTTTTTAGGACCTGGGTTGTAATGCTGAGGCTTTTTACCATTTAGGAGGCTTTTTACAGCATAACTACTAGCTATATGAATACAGACCAAATAATTGTACTGTACTATTTCAATATTTCTCTCTGCTCTCTCGGTTTGTTCTCTCTCTCTCTCTCTCTCTCTCTCTCTCTCTCTCGCTCTCTGTTTCTTGCTCTGTTTCTTTCTCTCTACTTCTCTCTCTTTCAGTTTCTCTCTCTCACACACATACCACACACTCACACATACACAAACACACACGTGTGTATCTCCTCATCCTGACTGTCTGTCTGGTGTCTGTATCTCCTCAGCCCTGAAGGACAGCCGGTTCCAGCTGGTGAATTTCTCCGACAACGAGCTGCGGGTGTCTCTGTCCAACGTGTCACTGTCAGATGAGGGACGCTATGTGTGCCAGCTCTACACAGACCCTCCTCAGGAGGCCTATGCAGACATCACTGTGCTGGGTAGGTTTTACACACACTTGCCTAAACTCACATGCATGAATGTACACCTGCATGTACACACAAATAACGTACACACACAAGTGACTATGTATGTACACAAAATATTATGTATGCACATTACATGGTGCCATATCGGTGGAGGATGAAGGGGAGGACCATCCTTCTCAGTGAATTTAATTTATTATTATTTTATGTGAAACATTAAAAAAGTTATCCTTTTTAGATTAAACTATACTAAATATGTGTCACCAAATAATTGATTAAAATGCACTGTTTTGCAATGAAGGTCTACAGTAGCTTCAGAAGCACTCTGTAGGGTAGCACCATGGTGTAGCCAGAGGACAGCTAGCTTATGTCCTCCTCTGGTACATTGACTTCAATACAAAAACTAGGAGGCTCATGGTTTTCACCCCTTTCCATAGACTTTCACAGTAATTATGACAACCTCCGGAGGACGTCCTCCAACCTATCAGAGCTCTTGCAGCATGAACTGACATGTTGTCCACCCAATCAAAGGATCAGAGAATGAATCTAGTACTGAAAGCATAAGCTTCAGCTAGATAGCACTGCAGTGCATACAATGTGGTGAGTAGTTGACTCAAAGAGAGAGAAAGACAATAGCTGAACAGCTTTTTACAAAATGAATGTGAAGCAAGAGAGAGAGAGAGAGAGAGAGAGAGAGAGAGAGAGAGAGAGAGAGAGAGAGATAGCTATATCTATATAACGTGTTTTTAATAGCAATAAGGCACCTCCGGGGTTTGTGATATATGGCCAATATACCACGGCTGAGGGCTGTGTCCAGGCACTCCACGTTGCATCATGCATAAGAACAGCCCTTAGCCGTGGTATGTTGGCCATATACCACACCCCCTCAGGCCTTATTGCTTAAGTATGTACTGTATATATATATTTTTTCAACTTTCACTTACTTAGCTAGCGAATGCAGCTAGCTAGTTTAGCCTACTTAAGCCTCTAATGACTCCCCATCCCGCATGCGGGAGCGTAATCATCGCCTGACACTAATTAGCATAACACAACGGACATACATATTCCTAGAAAATATTCCTATTCATGAAAATCACAAATTACATATATTGAGACACAGCTTAGCCTTTTGTTAATCACCCTGTCATCTCAGATTTTCAAAATATGCTTTACAGCCAAAGCTAGACAAGCATTTGTGTAAGTTTATCGATAGCCTAGCATAGCATTTTGTCCAGCTAGCAGCAGGTAACTTGGTCACGAAAATCAGAAAAGCAATCAAATTAAATTGTTTACCTTTGATGAGCTTCAGATATTTTCACTCACGAGACTCCCAGTTAGATAGCAAATGTTCCTTCTTTTCCAAAAATATTACTTTTGTAGGCGAAATAGCTCCGTTTGTTCTTCACGTTTGGCTGAGAAATCGCCCGGAAATTGCAGTCACGAAAACGGCAAAAAATATTCCAAATGAGCTCCATAATATCGACAGAAACATGGCAAACGTTGTTTATAAACAATCCTCAAGGTGTTTTTCAAATATCTATTCGATAATATATCCATCGGGACAATTTGTTTTTCAGTAGGACCGATTGGAGTAATGGCTACCTCTGTATTTTACGCGAGAATCTCTCTGGGAGCATCAGGTGACCACTTGCGCAATGTAGCCGCTTACAGGTATTCTTCAACATAAATGCGTAAAACTACTTCACATTGCTGTAGACACCTTCGGGAATAAGGAGAAAGAGTAATCTGGTTGATAGCCCATTCATTGCTCAATAGGGACGCATTGGAACGCAGCGCTTTCAAAACATGAGGCACTTCCGGATTGAATTTTTCTCAGGCTTTCGCCTGCAACATCAGTTCTGTTATACTCACAGACAATATTTTTACAGTTTTGGAAACTTTAGAGTGTTTTCTATACTAAGCTGTCAATTATATGCATATTCTAGCATCTTGTCCTGACAAAATATCCCGTTTGCTACGGGAACGTTTTTTTTCTTCCAAAAATGAAAATACTGCCCCCTAGTCACAACAGGTTTTAAACACCCGGTTCAAGAGAGAGGAATTCAATGTTAGCAAACTGACTATGGCTATCCAACACTGGAACTCTTCCATATCAAGGTAAGTGCTAAACTGTTTGCTGTACTGCATGATGGTAGCAGGTTTACTGATAGTTATTTCTAGTACACTACCGTTCAAAAGTTTGGGGTCACTTAGAAATGTTCTTGTTTTTGAAAGAAAAGCACATTTTTTTCCATTAAAATAACATCAAATTTATCAGGAATACAGTGTAGACATTGTTAATGTTGTAAATAACTATTGTAGCTGGAAACGGCAGATCACTCCTGTGTTCCAATGGCATGTTGTGTTAGCTAATCCAAGTTTATCATTTTAAAAGGCTAATTGATCATTAGAAAATAATTTTGCAATTATGTTAACACAGCTGAAAACTGTTGTTCTGATAAAAAAATCAATAAAACGGGCTTTCATTAGACATGTTGAGTATCTGGAGCATCAGCATTTGTGGGTTCGATTACAGGCTCAAAATGGCCAGAAACAAAGAACTTTCTTCTGAAACTCGTCAGTCTATTCTTGTTCTGAGAAATGAAGGCTATTCCATGTGAGAAATTGCCAAGAAACTGAAGATCTCGTACAGCGCTGTGTACTACTCCCTTCACAGAACAGAGCAAACTGTCTCTAACCAGAATAGAAAGAGGAGTGGGAGGCCCCGGTGCACAACTGAACAAGAGGACAAGTACATTAGAGTGTCTAGTTTGAGAAACAGACACCTCACAAGTCCTTAACTGGCAGCTTGTCATGCTGAAACAGGAAAGGGCCTTCCCCAAACTGGTGCCTCAAAGTTGGAAGCACAGAATCGTCTAGAATGTCATTGTATGCTAATATTTCCCTTCACTGGACCTAAGGGGCCTTTAAATGAAAAACAGCTCCAGACCATTATTCCTCCTCCACCAAACGTTACTGTTGGCACTAGCATTCGGGCAGGTAGCGTTCTCCTGGCATCCGCCAAATCTAGATTAGCTCGTCAGACTGCCAAATGGTGAAGCGTCATTCATCACTCCAGAGAGCGCATTTTCACTGCTCCAGAGTCCAATGGCGGCGAGCTTTAAACCACTCTAGCTGATGCTTGGCATTGCGCATGGTGATCTTAGGCTTGTGTGCGTCTACTCAGCCATGGAAACCAATTTCATGAAGCTCCCGACGAACAGTTATTGTGCTGACGTTGCTTCCAGAAGCAGTTTGGAACTCGGTAGTGAGTGTTGCAACCGAGGACAGACGATTTTTACACATCTACCACTTGTGTGGCCTACCACTTCGCGGCTGAGCCGTTGTTGCTCCTAGACGTTTCCACTTCACTATAACAGCACTTACAGGGAGCTCTAGCAGGGCAGAAATGTGACTTTTTGGAAAGGTGGCATCTTATGACGTTGCCAAGTTGAAAGTCACTGAGCTCTTCAGTAAGTCCATTCTACTGCCAATGTTTGTCTATGGAGATTGCATGACTGTGTGCTTGATTTTAAACACCTGTCAGCAACGGGTGTGGCTGAAATAGCCAAATCCACTCATTTGAAAGGGTGTCTACATACTTTCGTATATAATGTGTGTGGCTGCTGGTTCTGTGTTTGCATGTGATCAGGGGTGTACTGATTCGTTCGATTCTGCTGAAAAACATTTCTTGAACGGACGCAAGTGGAATGAAGGGGATAAACATACCTGCATTTGTCCAATAGAAACGCTTGTTTGCAGCTGTTGGACTAATGATTACGACCTACAGTAGATCAACTAGATGAAGGCAAGAGTGTGCAAGGCGGTATTGAGTATATTACTGTCTGTCACCTTGATTACTCTAATTTCTCTCAACATGTGCACCTATGTTGTAAACTTTCATTTATAGGCTAGGTTGTAGCAACCTCATGATGGGTACAGGGAACATTTGAGTATCATGTAGTAGTCTAAACCTATCGATGTTACAATGAGCTGGGTGAATGGAATATGAATGACAGTCATCTGATATGCTGTAATAGAAAGAGGGCCATGCTCATAAAAACAAATGATCGTCCTCCCTCATCTTAAACAGCACCAACCACCACTGTGCCATATTCACAAGTTAGACATTGCATTCTACCACACTCTCACACATCCTATATAAACTGTGAATATACAATTGTTTTAATTTATGTATTTTCTTGATTCATCTTGTTATATTGAGTCCCACTGTAACAAAATGTCAGCCAATTAGGCTCTTACAGTGCTCAATAGCATGGTAATGAATAGGAACAGATGCTGCTATGGATAACAGAATAGATCTATCTCAGACTGGCTTGTTTTTGGCAGCTGTGTTGACTTCTGACTGTTGACTGTGTGAATCCTACTGAATGTTAACTTGGCTGCTCTAAATAGTTCCCTATTGAGAGTCAGCTGTGACAAACAGTGGAGCTACGGCGTGAAATTACACTAACGCTAGAGCTGTATTATACATGCAGACATCCTGGGGGATTGAAAATGAATTAAGTACACTTCAAAGTAATTACTCTAGTTTTAGAAATGAAATCTAGAAGCAAAAAGTGTGAACTAATGGTGATATTTAATAGCTCTTGAAACAACATATATTTTTGAGTTTTCTCCAAGCGTCTCAGGCAGGCAGTTTCTCTATGTGAAAGACAGTGGAGGTTCTTGTACTTCAATGAGAAATGTAGATCAGCGGAGGAAATAATCAAGGTTGGACATGCTTAGCTTGTGTTCATTGGTCATGCTAATATATATGTTTTGTTTCCGTCCTGGGAACAGGACATTATAGCCTATAGCATAGTGGAACAGAACATTATAGCCTATAGCATAGTGAAACAGAACATAATAGCCTATAGCATAGTGGAACAGAACATAATAGCCTATAGCATAGTGGAACAGGACATTATAGCCTATAGCATAGTGGAACAGGACATTATAGCCTATAGCATAGTGGAACAGAACATTATAGCCTATAGCATAGTGGAACAGAACATTATAGCCTATAGCATAGTGGAACAGAACATTATAGCCTATAGCATAGTGGAACAGAACATTATAGCCTATAGCATAGTGGAACAGAACATTATAGCCTATAGCATAGTGGAACAGGACATTATAGCCTATAGCATAGTGGAACAGGACATTATAGCCTATAGCATATTGGGACAGGACATTATAGCCTATAGCATAGTGGAACAGGACATTATAGCCTATAGCATAGTGGGACAGGACATTATAGCCTATAGCATAGTGGAACAGGACATTATAGCCTATAGCATAGTGGAACAGGAAATTGTAGTGTAAAGCATAGTGAAACAGGACATTATGTGTTGACGTGCGTGAGGGAGAGGGCATGCATGTTTGTGTGTGCATTCCTTTGTGCATACATACGTGTGTGTGTTTGTGTGTACATGTGTACATGTGTGCTTCTGTATATATGTGTGTCCGTCTGTACATATATATCTGAAGCTCTTGATGTGTGTCTGTCAGTCCCACCAGGCAGTCCAATCATGGATTCTCAAGAGGATGTGGTCAGTGAGGGGAACGAGACAGAGCTCACCTGTACAGCCATGGGCAGCAAGCCTGCCGCCTCCATCAGATGGATGAAAGGAGAGCAGGAGCTGACAGGTCAGAGGAATATCAGCCTCCTCCACTTTCCCTCAGATATCATTCAGATATAACCCCAGCCAGGCAGCTTTAACTCTCCACAGCATCGTACTGGAAACTGCAGACTACAAAGGCTCCTTTTACATTCAGGACTTGGTTTCACACTCATCACAATATGCTATATCTACTGATCTGTTCAGGGACTAAAGAGTGAGTATGGACATCAATATTTCAGTTGTTCAAATTGAACTAGGTATAGCATTGACATTGAGTATTACTACCTATTCATAAAGCACTGTGTTAACTTAACTTAGCCACATTACAACAGTTACCAAAGAAGCAGAGCATTTTAGTGTTGGGCTGAACTTGTAGTGTGCCTTTTGCAGTGACCAGATAAATGGCTTCAAATTAACTCCCAACTGTTCACCACCCACTCACTACAGCCTCCCCCATGGCCCAGCCAGCAGCCTAGCTGTAACAGAACAGTGTGTAGGCTACGGTACATCCCTATAGTACATCACTGAGGCGCCCTATGTCTCTACTGGTTTAATACACTCATAAACCTCATCGCCAGATAGCAGGGAGTTGCTATGGAATCCGCCCGGCAACAGCCTGTAAATCTGGTCCCTGCCTACTGAGAGCATCCGCTACCTGCTGCTGAAGGACCACAGCTCACACACCAGCAACACGTTTGCTTCTGTTGATCACGTCTTTTGGTTGGTCAGACTTCTGATTCAACGGTTTGAAAGCCTTGCTTTGAAAACTAAAATGTACTCTCCACACTAAAAACACTCATGAACCTCGCTTATTATATTTGACACTATTAATTGCTAAATGAATTGCTAAGTACTTTTGTGAAAATACTTTATTTGAATGCCTCAAGCCTGCTGTAGGCTCCTGGAGAGAGGTGCAGTAGTGTATGGTACTATGGTGTGGTGCCTTATTGCTTCACATTTGTTCAAGAAGATCCATCTATTATTCAGCCTATCCATACAGCAAGAGGGACAATTCATTTCAGCCTGATCCTATCTGCATAGGGACTGGATATCTCTGTTGTCAAATTATATACATGTATGTATTAGAATAGAGAGGACTCATTTGGCTTGCTGAGCATACTCAATATTTAGACTGAGCGAATATAAGATAAATCTGCACCTCCAGTGTTACAGAAGTGGAAGTCAATTTGTGTTTTTGAGATCTTGCATCCTCTGTGGTAGGCTGGGCTGGTGTGGTTACGTTAGGCAGGCAGGTAGACAGGTTCGTTAGATTAGTGAAATGCCACCATGTTGAACAGAGGCTAATCCAGACTGCCAGAGGACGGATGTGGGCGTACCAGGAAGTCACGTCCTGTCACGTATACTCCCTCCCCGGCCTCTAGGTCATCAGGCTGCTGATTATCCCGCACACCTGTCACCATCATCTCACGCACCTGCGCCTCATGACACTCACCTGGACTCCATCACCTCCTTGATTATCTCCCCTATATCTGTCACTCCCCTTGGTTCTTTCCTCAGGTATTATTGACTCTGTTTCATGTCGGTGCGTTGTTTGTGTTTCGTGTTTATTTTTTATGTATTTATTTATTAAAACACTCACTCCCTGTACTTGCTTCCCGACATGCAGCACACTCGTTACACATCCTTTAGCACCTATGGAAACACAGCTCACTTCTCATTATGACTCTCATAAGCAAATACTCTCATAAGCAATTCATTTGCTTATGAAGCTCCCCACTTGGCACACACTGAATCAATGTGGTTTCCATGTCATATTAATGAAATGACGTTGAACCAACGTGGAATAGACGTTGAATTGACGTCTGTTCCAAGTGGATCAGGTTTACATTGAAATCCAAGTCACAAGTTGCTGATATACTCATTGAATTGTCAACAACTAAGGATAGATAATCTGAAAACACCTAAAAACAGGGGCCTAAATCAATGTTTTTTTTTTGGCTACGATTATTACTGAATATTTGCAGAGCAAACCACTAGAAAGAACCTTTCTCTAGGGTTGTTTTTCAGCAACCATCTCTCAGGGGTTTTCCCTATCTAAGTGTCATGGGGTTAATAGCTATATAGCAATGTGCATGTTAGTGTATGTGGTCAGTGTGTGTTGGAGCAGCAGTGTGATGCCCTATCTGAGCCCTAGACGTGCTCCCCTGTGACTGGCTGGTCGGCTGGCGGAGATGGAAGTGTGCTGCAGGTCACAGAAGGCCCTGTAATTATATTCTCACTTCATTAAGTGCGAGTAAACCATCACACTCAGCACTATGGCTAACGCGCTGCCCCTGTGGCATTGTAATGCTCTCTAAATGAATGCCCCTCTGACAGCCAGACACATGTAGGAGCCTGGTGGGCAGCTGATTACTGCAGGGGTTAGCCTAGACACCACAGAACAGAACCCCACTCAGACTCCAGGCTGCTGCATAGACACACACTCATTATCAAACCACAGCCACATCATTCCTACCTCACTCTGGATTCAATGAGAATCTTTGGGTTTTTAAACTACATCAAGTAGGCTTGTAAGTGTAATGATTTTAAGGTGTAACAGGTGGTCAAAGTCACCTTGTGTTTAGCTCGACTGCACACATAATGCAGTGTGAAATTAAATATTTTTGTTGTGGTAGATGTTGTGTCAATGTGAATAATCTGATCATCTGTTGTGAGTTAAGACATCTCTATAGACGTTGGTTCCCCTCACACCTGTGTGTATTTTATTGTTCCTAGGCAAGATGACTGTGGATGAGACCTACGATGGGATGTTCACAGTCACCAGTAGGCTGAGACTCACCGTGTCCAAGGAGGACGACGGAGCGCCAGTCAGCTGCATCATCGACCACCCAGCCGTGAAGGACCTCCGGGCACAGAGATACCTGGAAGTGCTATGTGAGTGACCCGGAAGTGAAGCAGACATGGCCTGGAAATAGAATGTTATTGACTCTCGCAGTCCCGAAGGCTATCACAGAGGGGGGATACAGCGCCTTCAGAAAGTATTCATACCCTTTGACTTATTCCACATTTGTTGTGTTACAGCCCTTTTCTCACCCATCTACACACAATACCCCATAATGTCAAACTGAAAACATGTTTTTAGATTTGTTTAGCAAATGTTTCTACAATTATCATGCTGTAATGCAACAAAATGAGGAATAAGTCAAGGGGTATGAATACCTTATGAAGGCACTCCATATGAATTAATTAGATCATCAATTCTGTATCTAGTTAAAATACCTGGCAGTCCAGAGTTAGAGATTGGCTTTACAATACATCTCCTGGAATATAATATAATCACCTCCAGGTAAAAGTTACTTTTGCTCTAGTCTTGTGTCAAATGTGATTTTCTATTTCCTCAAACGATTTATTGGTTGAAGAGGTAGAACAGCTGTCCTTACACAGTGTAGATCATCAGAGAAAGGTTACACTAACCTTTGGTAGTCTATGTAAAATATTCATTTATTAAAAGAGACGAGTGCTTTGCCTAACCTTTCTAGGCTAAAGGGAAAGCTCAACTAGAACCGCTTGACATTTTGGCAATCTTCTGCTAACATAGATAAGAGAAAGAAAAAAGATCTATTTTACTTTAAGGTTAGATAGATTGTCTGAACACATAGCCCTTTTCTCTGTTTAACCATGGGGCTATGTTCCTTTGATAGCTAGGATTATGTAGTCCTATTCCACTCAAAGCCTTAGTCGGTGGAGTTGAGCTGAAAATATACTGGTCATACAAGAGTAATAATATAAGTAATGGTGTAACGACACTATGGTAGCCAGCCAAAGCACTCCTCTAAACTCCCCAATGCATTATAGCATGGTCCTTTGTAGCTCAGTTGGTAGAGTTTGGTGCTAGTAATGCCCAGCTAGTGGGTTCAATTCCCGCGACCACCTACATGTATCCGTGCATGACTAGAAGTTGCTTTTGAGAAACCTGTCTGTATATGTTATATTTATTATTATATTATAGCTCACTGACAAATGTCTCTTTCACTGGTTTGAATATACACTATACAGCCTTTTTATAGAGTGACTAAAAGCATGAATCAGGTTGAGATAGGTTGACATTGCTATAGCTGTGAGTATGATATGAATTAGAAAGTGTGTACTGCTTGTAGACAATGTGTATGTGAAAATACCATCTGCCTACTTTCAGATCAACCAGAAGTGAAGATTGTTCAGGCATTCCCTGAAGGTTTAACAAGAGAGGGAGAGAATCTGGAGCTGACGTGCATAGCAAAAGGCAAACCACAGTGAGTATCCATCCATCCACACATATCATGTAATACTAGTTAACAGTACAGCACTCTGTCCTTAAAAATACCAACATAGACAGCTACATGACACTTCCAGTCGTCCTATATCCCCTTTCTGTCAGCCAAAGCACTCCCCTAACCTTTCCAATGCATTGTAGCATTTAAATGTTACCAATTGGTAGTGTGTTCTGTGTATAATACATCATTAGACGGAACCTGCCAATGGCTCTCCCACACTGATCTGAGTTCTGACCTTTAGAGTGAAATTTTGTCTATTGACGGGGGTCGTGCAGGGTCTTTCTGATGTGGTTGGTATTTGTGTCCTCCAGGCCCCATCAGATCAGCTGGCTCAGAGTGGATGATGATGTGCCGTCTCACACCGTGATCACCGGCTCTGACCTCTTCATCGAAAACCTCAACAAGTCGTACAACGGCACGTACCGCTGTGTGGCCTCCAACGCCGTGGGAGAGGCCTACGATGACTACATCCTCTTTGTATATGGTACGTACTGTTATACGGGGCGTTGTGGCTACTGTCGCCTGTAGTTTGTTCTGTGATTCTATCTATATTTGGAGATGAGTCCAGGCAAGGTGGTCTGTATTGCTGATACAGGTTTTCATGTTCACAGCGTGTACAGATGTGTCTAGTAGAATTGTTGCCATTAGGTAATCTTAACCACTCATTGGAATTTGCTAAATTTTCCATTGAAGCTTCTCATGGATCAGTTCACTGATTACAGGTTTCTCTAGGTGAATACGTCACAGAAACCATATCACTGACACACTGTAACATAGTAACAGATGGCTCTGACTAACAGATTTATTCTGACTAACACTGACAGAAAATCCTCACTCTAAAATGTATGGCTCTCTGACTTAGGTTACTATGGCACTTATAGCAATGCCACTCTGAGATTGTATTTCTGTAAGTGCTCTTAGGCAGATGGTGACGTCTGTTTGTCCCTCTTAGTCCCCTAGTAATTATCTCCCATCAAAAGGATGGCACGTGCTATTAAATAACAGTCCAGGCCTATTAAGGGTTTCATCCTATGACTGAACTCGTAATTGGCGCACTATCCACTCTCATCCATTAGAGGCATGATTCAAACTCCCTCTCTAATGTCACTGTCATACAGTTACAGTGCCTTTGGAAACTATTCAGACCCCTTGACTTTTCCACATTTTGTTATTATAAAATGTATTCAATAGTTTTTTCCCCCTCATCAATCTACACACAATACCCCATGATGACAAAGCAAAAACAGTTTTTTATACATTTTTGGAAATTTATTAAAAATTAAGCGCTACAAGCTTGGCACACCTGTATTTGGGGAGTTTCTCCCATTCTTCTCTGCAGATCCACTCAAGCTCCGTCAGGTTGGATGGGGAACGTCATTGATCAATTAGCTTCAGAGATAATTGTGAGATGTTCCCCAGAGATGTTCGATCATGTTCAAATCCGGGCTCTGGCTAGGCCACACAAGGACATTCAGAGACTTGTCCGAAGCCACTCCTGCGTTGTCTTGGCTGTGTGCTTAGGGGCGTTGTCCTGTTGGAAGGTGAACCTTCGCCCCAGTCTGAGGTCCTGAACACTTTGGACCTCAGCACTCTCATCAGTTATAGTCACAGCTGTGTACATCCCCCACCCACTCAAGCGAACACCAAGGCGGCCCTCAAGGAACTTCACTGGACTCTATATAAACTGGAAACTATATACCCGGAGGTTGCATTTAATATAGCTGGGGAATTTAACAAAGCTAATTTGAGATCAATGTTACCTACATTTTATCAGCATATTGATTGCACGACAGGTAGGGCTAATACTCTCGCCCACTGCTACTCTAACTTCTGCCCACTGCTACTCTAACTTCTACAAAGCCCTCCCCCGCCCTCCCTTCGACAAATCTGACCACAACGCCATCTTGCTTTTCCCTGCTTATAGGCAGAAACTCAAACAGGATGTACCAGTGACGAGAAACATTCAACGCTGGTCTGACCAATCGGAAGCCATGCTTCAAAATTGTTTTGATCACGCGGACTGGAATATGTTCTGGTCAACCTCAGGGAACAACATTGATCTATACGCTGACTCGGTGAGTATGTTTATAAATAAGTGCATTGGCGATGTCATACCCACTGTGACAATTAAAACCTACCCTAACCAGAAACCGTGGATGGATGGCGGCATTCAAGAAAAACTGAAAGTGCGATCCAGCGCATTTAACCATGGAAAGAGGTCTGGTGATATGGCTGAATATAAATAGTGTAGTTATTCCCTCCGCAAGGCAATCAAATCAGCGAAATGCCGGTACATGGAGAAGGTGGAGTCGCAATTCAACAGCCCAGACACGAGATGTATGTGGCAGGGTCTACAGGAAATCACGGACTACAAAAACAAAAACAGCCACGTCACGGATAGCGATGTCACGCTTCCAGGCAAACTAAACACTTTCTTTGCACGCTTTGAGGATAATACAGTTCCACTGTCGTGACCCGCTAAGAAAGACTGCGGCCCCCCCTCTCCTTCTCAGTGGCCGACGCGAGTAAAACATTTAAACATGTTAACCCTCGCAAGCCTGCTGGCCCAGACGGCATCCCTCTCCGCTTCCTCAGAGCATGCGGAGACCAGCTGGCTGGTGTGTTTACGGACATATTAAATCGCTCCCTATCCCAGTCTGTTGTCCCCATATGCTTCAAAATGGCTACCATTGTTCCAGTACCCAAGAAGGCAAAGATAACTGAACTAAATGACTACCGCCCCGCAGCACTCACTTCTGTCATCAGGAAGTGCTTTGAGAGACTAGTCAAGGATTCACCACCACCTTACCGGCCACCCTAGACCCACTTCAGTTTGCATAATGCCTCAACAGGTCCACAGATGACGCAACCGCCATCGCACTGCACACTGCCCTATCCCATCTGGACAAAAATAATACCTATGTAAGAATGCTGTTCATTGACTACAGCTCAGCATTCAACACCATAATACCCTCCAAGCTCATCATCAAGCTGGAGGCCCTGGGTCTCAACCCCTCCCTGTGCAACTGGGTCCTGAACTTTCTGAAGGACCTCCCCCAGGTCACTTCGCTGACCCTCAACACTGGGATGTGTGCTCAGGGGTGTGGGCTCAACCCTCTCCTGTACTCCCTGTTCACCCACGACTGAGCCATGCACGCCTCTAACTCAATCATCAAGTTTGCAGACGACACAACAGTAGTTGGCTTGATCACCAACAGCGATGAGACAGGGAGGAGGTGAGGGCACTCAGAGTGTGGTGTCAGGAAAACAACCTCTCACTCAATGTCAACAAAACAAAGTAGATGATCGTGGACTTCAGGAAACAGCAGAGGGAGCACCCCCTATCCACATCGAAGGGACAGCAGTGGAGAAGGTGGAAAGTTTTAAGTTCCTCGACGTACACATCACAGACAAACTGAAATGGTCCACCCACACAGACAGCAACACAGCCTCTTCAACCTCAGGAGGCTGAAAAATTGTGGCTTGTCACCTGAAACCCTGACAAACTTTTACAGATGCACAATCGAGAGCATCCTGTCGGGCTGTATCACAGCCTGGTACGGCAACTGCACTGCCCTCAACCGCAAGACTCTCCCGAGGGTGATGCGGTATGCATAATGCATCACCGGGGGCAAACTACCTGCCATCCAGGACACCTACAGTACCCGATGTCACAGGAAGGCCCAAAAGAACATCAATGACAACCCCCCAAGCCACTGCCTGTTCACACCGCTATCATCCAGAAGGCGAGGTCAGTACAGATGCATCAAAGCTGGGACCGAGAGATTGAGAAACAGCTTCTATCTCAAGGCCATCAGACTGCTAAACAGCAATCACTAACTCAGAGAGGCTGCTGCTATATTGAGACCCAATCACTGGACACTTTAATAAACAGATCACTAGTCACTTTAAACAATGCCACTCTAAATAATGCCACCTTAATAATGTCTACATATCTTACATTACTCATATCTCATGTACATACTGCATTGAGACCCAATCACTGGGCACTTTAATAAATGGATCACTAGTCACTTTAAACAATGCCACTTTAAATATTGCCACTTTAATAATGTTTACATATCTTACATTACTCATATCACATGTATATACTATATGTTATACCATCTACTGCACCTTGCCTATGCCGCGCGGCCATATCCATATACTTATATGTACATATTCTCATTCCCCCCTTTAGATTTGTGTGTATTTGGTAGTTGTTGGTCATTTTTAGATTACTTGTTAGATATTACTGCACTGTTGGAACTAGAAGCACAAGCATTTTGCTACACTCACATTAACATCTGTATGTATAGGTGACCAATACAATTTGATTTGAGAAGTTTTTCATCAAGTATCTCTCTGTGATTTGCTACGTTCAGATTTCCCTCGATCCTGACTAGTCTCCTAGTCCCTGCCGTAGAAAAACATCCCCACTGCATGATGCAGCCACCACCATGCTTCACCGGAGGGATGGTGCCAGGTTTCCTCCAGACGTGAAGCTTGGCATTCAGGACAAAGAGTTCAATCTTGGTTTCATCAGACCAGATAATCTTTTTTTCTCATGGTTTGAGAGTCATTAGGTGCCTTTTGGCAAACTCCAAACAGGCTGTCATGTGTTTTTTACTGAGGAGGTGCTTCCATCTGGCCACTCTACCATAAAGGCCTGATTGGTGGAGTGCTGCAGAGATGGTGGTCCTTCTGGAAGGTTCTCCCATCTCCACAGAGGCCCTTCTGAGTCTTGGTGGTTCCAAACTTCTTCCATTTAAGAATGATGGAGTCCACTGTGTTCTTGAAGACCTTCAATGCTGCAGAAATATTTTTGGCACCCTTTCCCAGATCTGTGCCTCGACACAATTCTGTCTCAGAGCTCAGCGGACAGTTCCTTCAACCTCATGGCTTGATTTTTGCTCTGACATACACTGTCAACTGTGGGACCTTATATAGACAGGTGTGTGACTTTCCAAATCATGTCCAATCAATTGAATTTACCACAGGTGGACTTCAATCAAGTTGTAGAAACATCTCAAGGATGACAGGATGCACCTGAGCTCAATTTCGATTCTCATAGCAAAAGGTCTGAATACTTATGTATTAAATAAATGTGCCAAATGTTTCTAAAAACCCGTTTTTGCTTTGTCATTATGGGGTATTGTTTGTAGATTGATGAGAAAAAAAGATATTTAATACATTTTAGAATAAGGCTGTAACGTAACAAAATATGGAAAAAGTAAACGGGTCTGAAAACCTTTCCCGAATGCACAGTACAGTATCTACAGGAAAATATTTGAGGTTTGGGAATCAGGCTGTAGCCTGGCTTCCAGATGCATCCTTTGTTTGGAATATGATTATTTGGGGTTTTGAACAACACACATCTAGCAGTTCCAAATAGATTTAGCTTCAGTTTGGAGCTTGTGAGAAAGTGAAACAGTCAGGATAGAAAACATTTTCCATACACACCATCTTTTGATATATGTTGTTTTGTCTTTTACGTTCATACTTGTTGTAGCACGTTGGTTTGATGGGGAATGTGAGCTGACCATTTGTTTTGGAGATTTACATGCATAATCAAGTTCTATAGTAGGTGTCTCTTCATCTAGACTCTCCTCATGTCTCCATATTGCATTTTCCTACATTTCTTTGAAGGAACAACCTTCTCCTTACTCAACAGAGATAAACTGGACGAACTGCGGTACACGCAAAGAAGACTCATGAATGAATTTCCATGGTGAAAATGTGTGTTTGCTGGTGTAGCAAACATGTGTGAGCTGTACATGTAGAATAATGAACTATTTGTATGCCTTTTGCACAGTGAAATATCCCATTTTACATTTTAAGTGCAGCTTTGCAATCTTTTACCACCTCAACATTAGAAACAGCATATCTCTGGTGTTATCAGAGCTATCAGTGCAGTATCTATTCTTCTAGTTAGAGCATTAATGAGACACTGGAGATTTGAAAAAGGTGCTAATAATGCTGTTTAATTATGTTTGAGATTCCCAGTTCTATTATTCCACAGGATTAGATGCCAAACAAAATAAGCCATGCTGTTAGTCCATAAGAGGATTGTTTTGCCTGACTAATCATGCTAGCTACTGTACACTAGCTTAACGAGTGTGTGTTTCTGAGCATGGTTACATCTAGGGGTAAGCATGATGAGAACCACAGATGTGTCAGATTAGCAGGTGTGTCTCTAGGTGAAGAGACTGCTGGGTGGCTTTTTCTGTGTACAATATCCTGTTTTCTACTTGTATTAGGCCCTGGAGGAGCCCATTAGTGTCTAGTGTTGGAATCCACAGCTGCTCTTAGTATGTCCCTGATGTTCATTAACGTGGATCTGTCTGAGGACTATGTACAGTAGTTGTACCATGTCAAAGCTAGATGACCAGGAACACTCCTAACTACTGAAGGGCAACAGGAGAATACAGTATGTGAATCAATGTGAGTGCTATTCTAGACATATTAGATATTCATGTATGCTACTTTCTGAGCATGGGCATGTACCGTTTTCTACTCTCATCTTCCCTCAGCCTAGCACTGCACTAAGAAACACTCCATCCCTAACCGAAATATTGTGACCTCTCTGTGTACTCCGGCACTAGAAGGGCAAGTCTACAGTAAATAACAGACCCTGTTTAGTTGTCAGTTGTTTTCTGGTCTAAGGGTGAGAGAGAAGGTAGATAGGCTTGTTGGCCTCTGAGTTGTTTTCAGTAGGCTGTGAATGCTGCTCCATGGTTGGTTTAAGTCCAGTGTGGGAGAAGACAGGTCCAAAACAGGCTCCCAGCTAGTCTCCCACCAAACTCTATTCATTGTACAAAGCTGACCTGGTGCTATAACTCACACATACTGGCTGTTGGCAGGAGATCAATTATGTATTTTGCTCAAGGGTTTGTAATGCAGTTGACTCCCTGACCCAAAGATTTCCTACACGACCATGAGGTCAAAGATTCCCATGCAGCCATCTGTGTGTCAAGCCTAGTCAGAAAGCATGCTCAAATATGGCTCTGTTGACCCTGAGTTGGATGAAGGGCTGCTGTGAAAACAAACGTGTTGAATCACACAGATTCTGGCCATCACCCATCTCTGCACCATAGAACAGAATAACAGATGAAACATCAGGCTACAAATCAATAACCCAGTCATACAGTGTCAAGAGAAAACATAGTGTAATGTGTTTTGAAAAATCCATCTGAGGACATGGTTGTACTGTAGTACTTTATGGAGTATTTGTTTGAGTCAGAAATCTCCTTTGCCCAATGATGAAGCAACTATGCATATAAAGCAATGTATATAGAATTGCTAAAAGATGAAGAAAAATAATGTTTATTAGCTGCCAGGTTTAAGAGGGCATAGTTAAACAATTTCTCCCATGTTGTTTCAGTTTTCTTACAAATAGAAATGCACCCTGAAAATATGCCCCCTTCAAATATATTCATATTTCAGCAATCATAATGTGGAGCCAAGTCATCCAGCCTGCAAATTGCCCATGGAGAATACTTGTTTGCTAGACTATTATATGTGCCACATCCCATCCAGGCCTTTGTGGCAGCCTCTTATCCCTGGCCTGCATACCCTATTTCTCAGACTCTGACATTTCAGCTATCAGACCGCCTTCGGTCACAGAGAAAGAAGAAATCCCCCATAAATATTGTTTGCGGAGAATCTGTTCCTGATATCCCCTTCCTCACCTCTCCTCCCCTTTCCCCATCCTTCCCCAGCAGCGACATTATGCCGCCCTTGATGTTTTATCATTAGTTTGGAAGTGTGTGGTCCCCTACTGTGGACTTCTGATGGGCACAGACAGTAAAGGCATGGAGACAGCCAGCCAATTTCTCCCGCTGTGACTTGTCCCCAGCAAGGGGCCGGCGCTATCTCTCTCTGTGCCAAAAGCAGGCAGATATTCCCTGTGGCAGGGAAGCTTTCAAGCCTCTTAGCACCGCTGCATACCTGTATTGGCCTCCATTTTGTCATTCTCATTATTTTGTTTGTGGTGTTATGAAAGGCCTCATCAGTCAGTCTGTTACTGTTGCAAGGGGTAGAAAGAACTGCAGGGGAGTGTGCCAGAGTTGCTTAATGCACTGCTTAACTTAATTACTGGAAATAATCACTTAATATGTTCATTTATGACTTCCCAACTACCCATTGAATGTTTATGAGCAATATTGGACACATTAAGTTTGTTTTTCAAACTACGGTATGAGTATACAAAATGTTTAATTTGATGTGTTTATGCCAACGTTTTGGCCTATTGTTGATGAGTAGAGGTTTAAGTAAGGTTGGAATGACCTGATATCACGCACTGTGCATTATCTATGCTCTGATATTGCCTTCACTATCACTAGAAAAGCCATCAATGATGCGTTGACACAGTTTACAGATGAAGAAGGCAATTTTGGAAAAGCAACATCCTTCCTGAGGGAAAAACATACACAGCATACAATACAGAACCTAAATCATTATCTCTATAGTGGTACTACAGTAGTTACTTAGAGATTTGACACTTTCCCAATCCTGCTACTTCCATACTTGCATGACCCCATCCTTAATGGCTTCTCACACTTTATTTCTTATTCATGTCTTTATTTTGTATGTTTTCCATCTAGATGCTCCTACCACGATCCCCGCACCCACCACCTTGAACCTAGACAACACCCAAGGTACTGTATGTCCACGCTTTGTTCACTCTCACCCCTCGCCTGTGTGTACGCGTGTGCATGCTTGTTTGTGTGGGTCTGCAGTAGTGTTGTACAACGAGAAAGAGAGAGTGGGTGAGAGAGTTTGGGAGAGAGGAAGAGAGAGGGAGAGACTGCGGGCAGGCAGTCTTAATCAGATTGTCCTGCTGATAGGTGAAATGGCGGACGACCTACACTGTGCTTTCAGTGACACCTGTCACATGTTTGATCTGTGAGGATGGAGGAGACATGTTGGTCGCTTGGCTCTCTGCTATCTTATCAGCATCGCCATGCAGCCTTATATCAACCTGCGCACGCTGTCATCACATTCACATTATAATGCCCTTTACATCTCCCCCATCAAATCACAATCACATCCATCTTTGTAGGCCTGGAAACATTGACCGTTTTATATATATATATATATATGGCGATTTTAGCATGTAAATCTTGGTTTGGCAAACTCTATATATATTTTTTTAGATGCATGCCAGCAAAGCAACTATACAACACAACACTAAACACTACATTAATTGCACTATAACGGTGACAAATGGTGCCCACAAACTGTTAGGGCCAAGACAATTGTCCCAACTGCAGAGCTTTCTTTTCAGCACCATGGAGTGAATTCTTACCACGGCTACACCTGGCTGTCAGTGGAAAGGAAGCAATCCAATGTTATTTGTTACCTAGACTTTACTGCAAATGACACTCAAGTCTTGAGAAAAAAACAATACACTGATATTGCAGTTATCATGACAGCCTTTATAATAGGATGCTTGTGACCACACACATCTAAATATTGCACTTGGGGAAAAAACATCTTAAAGTAGAAATAGAATGAAACAACCATGCATTCTATTTTTGCTCTTTTATAGTGGCCACTGTAGTACTGTAGACATCGATCAAGTGTGTGCAAAAATAACTTTCACTGAGTAAAAAATGAAATAAACCCTCCTCACTCACACAAGTGTTGCTGTCAAGTTCAACACCACAAAAACAATATTTTGTGCCTAAACTGCACATTATTACATTGTACACTTTTTGCACTTTTTACCCTCTGTTGGCATAACTGATCTCTTTCAGGCAGAGAGGACACCTGGCATAACCCTTTTTATCCACTGTATTGAACAAGTGAGAAAGAGAGAAAGTGTGTGGTGTTCCTTTCAACTCTATGGTGGCATCCCCCTTAAACCAGGCCCAGCTCCAGCTACACTTGATCCCTGAATCCACTTGTTTAACAAACAACGCCTCATTTTCACCTAATTCTCTCATTCTGAAAATTAACCACATACTGTAGAGGGAAAACATTAGTTCACAGATAGTGGTTAGTTCGTTAACTAGTTAACATTTCACACAGATTGCCAGGGTCCAGTAAGCAACTAACGCGTTATAACTTGAGTAACGGCAAGGAGTCGTGTACCAGTTAATACTATAGAGAATTGGTTAGGTTACTAATGCTAGCTCATCTGATGTTGTCGTTAGCTGTCTGACTTTGTGTAATGTCCAATGAGCACCGATACGTTTTATCTATAATTTCTCTTCATATGACAATGATTGAAAAGGATTTGCCAGTAGATTGTCAATGTGATTCATGATGATGACTACTTGTCTAGCTTGCTAGCTAAGATGTTGAAAGTATGATCAGTCCAATCAAAGCTACGGTAGATATAATTTGATTTGACATCATTTTATCTGTGGCCAATGACCTTGAGCCTTCTTGGATGGGCACTTCTAATGTAAATATATGGCAGCACACAAGGGGCTAGAATTGTTTTGCCCTCCCTTACATTTTGTGGTGACTTAGTGTCCCCATGAGTGAAAGCAAAAAGTGAGTGAAAAAAAAAATGTATGTGGCTTTATTAGCTCAATACTTAAAAAAAAATGTTTGCAAACTGATATGTGACACATATTAATGCCAAAATATCATGCAAAACAGGCAACAAAACATATATTAATAATAATAATAACTGCCCACCTGGCCTGAATGATGGGTCGCCACTGCTTATGATATGGATGGAGGCCCACCTTTGTACATACCTTTTAGTGCTGGATCTTCTACAGTACTGTATGTAGCTCAGTTCCTATTCTTTTCACTTTTATGGGAGAAGTGTGTTGCTGTTGGTAAAAGAAAATGGTGTATAATATGGTTGTTCAAATAAACTCAAAAACAAAACAAAAATCTGTCTCTCCTGCATTGTAGATAGCTCAGGTTTGTTCATATAAGGACACATGGAGACAATGTACTAGGATCGCCAAATTAATTCATCAGTGAGAGAAAGTCCATTTAGAAGATAATACATTTCTGATAAACTGGCAGTGAGAGAAATAGGATGGGACTTCTGGGATGGGTTGGGGCTTTTAAAATGTCCATTGAAGCCTAATGTTGGCCAAAAGTACTTGGCAGCATCGGGAGGTGACATTTAGAGATAACTAAATATGGTATTTATATTGCAGAGTAACTGCAGGATTGACAACTGCCATTCATTATTTTATATTTTTTTGGGACTGTTGTTTGCCAGCTAAACCCAGACCTCATAATAGATTTCTATCAATATTTGCAAGCATAGTTCCCTCAAACGTTTGAATGAAAATCTACGCTATTGAAGTACTCCATAGGTCCTGCTTTCATTATGTACTAACACACAGGGAAGGGGGAAATGCACTTGCATAGCTGACAATGTACTTCCAGAGCTAACATGAAGTTATCCGAGTCATTCAAAGCCAGCCCATCAAGATGTACCATACGTACAGTACATGTCCCATGGCATGTCACACTGCAGGCTCCTACAGTGGAGGAGGTGGTGGTGGGTGGTGGTACAGTATGGGCTGTTTGATTTCCACTCAGGCACTAGAGAAGTAATCAGGTCCCTTTCATGCTGGTGCTGGAAAGCTCCGGAGGCCATTTTGTGTGTCTGAGTAGAGGGAGTAGAGAGTCTGAGTGTCTCATCAACTGCACAATCAGGTCTACAAGGTGAGTGAGTGGTCTGTGATATGAAGGAGGTCTAGCCCCTATTTCTAAGTTTTTTTTATTGTCCATTTGGAATATTTCACACCACAGAAGAGGGGGGAACTTTTCTGTATAGGATCTTCTGTATCAATGACATGCTACTATACTGTGTCCCAGTATTTGTACTTTTATACAGATGTAGGATCTTAATTTCATCACCCTGTTGCAGGAGAACTTTCATGCAATGCAGGGCATTACAAACAGGACAACGGAGTGGATTCCATGCAGCGACCCAAAAAAACGACTCCGAAAAAGAGGGAAACGAGGCGGTCTTCTGGTCAGACTCCGGACACGGGCACACCGTGCACCACTCCCTAGCATTCTTCTTGCCAATGTCCAGTCTCTTGACAACAAGGTTGATGAAATCCGAGCAAGGGTAGCATTCCAGAGGGACATCAGAGAATGTAACGTTCTATGCTTCACGGAAACATGGCTCACTGGAGTGACGCTATCCGAGGCGGTGCAGCCAACGGGTTTCTCCACGCATCGCGCCGACAGAAACAAACATCTTTCTGGTAAGAAGAGGGGCGGGGGCGTATGCCTTATGACTAACGTGACATGGTGTGATGAAAGAAACATACAGGAACTCAAATCCTTCTGTTCACCTGATTTAGAATTCCTCACAATCAAATGTAGACCGCATTATCTACCAAGAGAATTCTCTTTGATTATAATCACAGCCGTATATATCCCCCCCCAAGCAGACACATCGATGGCTCTGAACGAACTTTATTTAACTCTCTGCAAACTGGAAACGATTTATCCGGAGGCTGCATTCATTGTAGCTGGGGATTTTAACAAGGCTAATCTAAAAACAAGACTCCCTAGATTTTATCAGCATATCGATTGCGCAACCAGGGGTGGAAAGACCTTGGATCATTGTTACTCTAACTTCCGTGACGCATATAAGGCCCTGCCCCGCCCCCCTTTCGGAAAAGCTGACCACGACTCCATTTTGTTGATCCCTGCCTACAGACAGAAACTAAAACAAGAAGCTCCCATGCTGAGGTCTGTTCAACGCTGGTCTGACCAAGCTGACTCCACACTCCAAGACTGCTTCCATCACGTGGACTGGGAGATGTTTCGTATTGCGTAAGACAACAACATTGACGAATACGCTGATTCGGTGTGCGAGTTCATTAGAACGTGCGTTGAAGATGTCGTTCCCATAGCAACGATTAAAACATTCCCTAACCAGAAACCTTGGATTGATGGCAGCATTTGTGTGAAACTGAAAGTGCGAACCACTGCTTTTAATCAGGGCAAGGTGTCTGGTGACATGACTGAATACAAACAGTGCAGCTATTCCCTCCGCAAGGCTATTAAACAAGCTAAGCGTCAGTACAGAGACAAAGTAGAATCTCAATTCAACGGCTCAGACACAAGAGGCATGTGGCAGGGTCTACAGTCAATCACGGACTACAGGAAGAAATCCAGCCCAGTCACGGACCAGGATGTCTTGCTCCCAGGCAGACTAAATAACTTTTTTGCTCGCTTTGAGGACAATACAGTGCCACTGACACGGCCTGCAATGAAAACATGCGGTCTCTCCTTCACTGCAGCCGAGGTGAGTAAAGACATTTAAACGTGTTAACCCTCGCAAGGCTGCAGGCCCAGACGGCATCCCCAGCCGCGCCCTCAGAGCATGCGCAGACCAGCTGGCCGGTGTGTTTACGGACATATTCAATCAATCCCTATACCAGTCTGCTGTTCCCACATGCTTCAAGAGGGCCACCATTGTTCCTGTTCCCAAGAAAGCTAAGGTAACTGAGCTAAACGACTACCGCCCCGTAGCACTCACATCCGTCATCATGAAGTGCTTTGAGAGACTAGTCAAGGACCATATCACCTCCACCCTACCTGACACCCTAGACCCACTCCAATTTGCTTACCGCCCAAATAGGTCCACAGACGATGCAATCTCAACCACACTGCACACTGCCCTAACCCATCTGGACAAGAGGAATACCTATGTGAGAATGCTGTTCATCGACTACAGCTCGGCATTCAACACCATAGTACCCTCCAAGCTCGTCATCAAGTTCGAGACCCTGGGTCTCGACCCCGCCCTGTGCAACTGGGTACTGGACTTCCTGACGGGCCGCCCCCAGGTGGTGAGGGTAGGCAACAACATCTCCTCCCCGCTGATCCTCAACACTGGGGCCCCACAAGGGTGCGTTCTGAGCCCTCTCCTGTACTCCCTGTTCACCCACGACTGCGTGGCCACGCACGCCTCCAACTCAATCATCAAGTTTGCGGACGACACAACAGTGGTAGGCTTCATTACCAACAACGACGAGACGGCCTACAGGGAGGAGGTGAGGGCCCTCGGAGTGTGGTGTCAGGAAAATAACCTCACACTCAACGTCAACAAAACTAAGGAGATGATTGTGGACTTCAGGAAACAGCAGAGGGAACACCCCCCTATCCACATCGATGGAACAGTAGTGGAGAGGGTAGCAAGTTTTAAGTTCCTCGGCATACACATCACAGACAAACTGAATTGGTCCACTAACACAGACAGCATCGTGAAGAAGGCGCAGCAGCGCCTCTTCAACCTCAGGAGGCTGAAGAAATTCGGCTTGTCACCAAAAGCACTCACAAACTTCTACAGATGCACAATCGAGAGCATCCTGGCGGGCTGTATCACCGCCTGGTACGGCAACTGCTCCGCCCTCAACCGTAAGGCTCTCCAGAGGGTAGTGAGGTCTGCACAACGCATCACCGGGGGCAAACTACCTGCCCTCCAGGACACCTACACCACCCGATGTTACAGGAAGGCCATAAAGATCATCAAGGACATCAACCACCCGAGCCACTGCCTGTTCACCCCACTATCATCCAGAAGGCGAGGTCAGTACAGGTGCATCAAAGCTGGGACCGAGAGACTGAAAAACAGCTTCTATCTCAAGGCCATCAGACTGTTAAACAGCCACCACTAACATTGAGTGGCTGCTGCCAACACACTGACACTGACACTGACTCAACTCCAGCCACTTTAATAATGGGAATTGATGGGAAATGATGTAAATATATCACTAGCCACTTTAAATAATGCTACCTTATATAATGTTTACATACCCTACATTATTCATCTCATATGCATACGTATATAGTGTACTCTATATCATCGACTGCATCCTTATGTAATACATGTATCACTAGCCACTTTAACTATGCCACATGGTTTACATACTCATCTCATATGTATATACTGTACTCGATATCAGCTACTGTATCTTGCCTATGCTGCTCTGTACCATCACTCATTCATATATCCTTATGTACATATTCTTTATCCCCTTACACTGTGTATAAGACAGTAGTTTTGGAATTGTTAGTTAGATTACTTGTTGGTTATTACTGCATTGTCGGAACTAGAAGCACAAGCATTTCGCTACACTCGCATTAACATCTGCTAACCATGTGTATGTGACAAATAAATTTGATTTGATTTTCATCCTGTAGTGTATTTCGAAGTTTAAAAAGGCTTCAGAAGTTTGTAATTGTTTCATTAATTCATTAATTATAATCTATATATTAATTCACATGTCCTGTTGCTGCAGGATTATTTTCCTGCTGTAGCAAACTGGCGCAAAAATATCCTACATGTGTATGTCTGATGTTTTATGATTGTCCTTGGATTAGGACAAAACTCTGAGGAGACTGTTGAATGATCTTATATGGTCTCTACAGAGAATCACAGATGATACTGTAGTTATAGTATTGGGGTTCAACTCCCATGGGTGTCAGCCAACTTACAGTGAGAATGCAATTTGTAAAAACAGGTGGTTGTTAAAATGGTGTGTTGTGTTTTTCATTGTATACCAATTATTCTTCACTTACAGCTTACTGCATGCGGCAGCAGAGACGTTTTCATAACTCCTCAGTGATTTCCGAGAGACAGGACTTAAACGGGGGTTTGACATGATTTCTGCAGTGCATGCTGGTAGGATGTAATAGAGCTTTCTTGCTGTTCACTACTCTTCTAAATACCATGTCACAGGGGCCTTGTTAACCTGGCCTGCAAAGCGTCACATTGCATTACTCTAAGCTGCAGAACCGCACCTTCTGTTGGCATTTTACTCTGTTCAAATATAAAACGTATATTCGCAACAGAGGGTAACATGAGTGTCATGACCAGAATATCCTTGTATGCCTGAGGCCCATGGAGATTGAAATATAATGTTATGTACCATAGCTTTACATTGTACTTAGAGAACTCTTCATTGGACTTCACAGGGATTCCTGTTAGGAACAAATCGAGGACTACTTAAGCTAGTTCCTCCCTGCCCTGAGCACCACACAGTGCGCTCCTGTGATGTGTGTGAATGGTGTTATCCAAATGAATGTGTAAACATACAGCTCTCAAGCTGCCATTTTCCATTGATCCACACAAGCAGCCATCCCTCCATGTGGCCTCTCCACTTCCCTTTATGAAGCTAAGGGAAACATTCTGTGGGGTTCCATTCTGAACAAGTTGTTTATGCACCATTTCCTCTTTGTGTGGCTCCCAGTTCATGTAGAATGTAGCTTTTCATTTCCACAGTGTAATGCTTTCATGCCCTGCTAGATTTTTCTCTCCTTGATAAGTGTTTTATTTTTTTCTTTGCATTTCCTTGGTGTAGCCTAGCAACAGGCTATAGAGCCAGTGGTTCAAGGCCTAAATATGGTTTTGTGTTGAGGAGGCGCAAATGCCATGGTAAAGCATGAAACCACAGAGTCGTTTGTACATCTCTGGTGTAGAGCTGGCCATTCCTCCACGTTTTGTATCTATTGCTCTGTCTCAGAGAAAGAAAGAAAGGAAGAAACAAACAAAGAAAGGGGGTGCTTGGAGAGTTCACATTGTCAACCTTTTCAGTGTTCTTATATAAAAGATGTAGGACTAAGGGACTTTAAGTCCCTGCAGAGTTCAGGGGAGAGATGAGCCACAATCTATGAAAGCATTGTGTCATGGGTGTGATAAAGCCTAACCTCTTTTCAGTGCTATACTGTCAACTATAGGTACACCAACATTTACTTAACCGAAGGTTATTGTGAAGTGCATTAAAAAGTAGGTTTTAAAGCAGCTGTATGAACCTTTTTAAAGTAAAGAGACTGAGAGTGCAGGGGTTACCCAATCGTCTTTTTCCTGAAGGTCTTCCACCTCACAAATGTATGGGGAATTTATTTTAAAATATTTTTTACTATTATAAAATGTCACACAAACAAGTACAGTGCCCATCCTAATTCATAAGTGCTGCCTCTCTGATTGGTTTGCTAACCTAATGCAATGCTCCAGGCACCAGGCTTTTATGAAGGAGCTGGTGTGAATAGATTTCAGCCAGCATTATTAAACAGAGTGGTTTCTGGTATTGTGCTGGCAGGCTGGATCCTATTGGTGAGGGGGTAGTAGTCATTCTGATTCTACATCTCAAGGGGTATAAAGGCAGTCTGCTGAGGTAAAGCCCTCACTCGTCAAACATTCACAGATGATCCCAGGGAGGGACATCATATCCTGGGTAATCTCCTGCTAACCCCCTCCTTACCTCGCCTTGGCTGGAGAGAGTAGAGAAGCATCTGGATAGAAACACTTCTCACCATTCACAATGATCTCTATTGAAAACTCAAACCACTTGACAGGGCTCCTGCACTGTACATTGTGCCGGTGTGCATGTTGAATAAATGAACTGTAAGAAGTAAATGTTGAGTATCCCGTTCAGTTAAATGAGATCTCCAGAACCCTGTGGTTTAACAACTGATCCAGATGTACAGGCTCAGTGGCTGGAGGAGCACTAAGTCCTCCTCCACATGCAGGGTATCCACAGTTCCCCGTTCAGCTGCAGGCTCTATATTGTCTTAATGTATATTATGTATACAGCGCCAAAGATAGGCCACTAGTCATGCTGCCTGCTACCACACAGATCTCCGTCAAGCCTGTGTTTGTATGCTGCAAGGATGCTAGCCCACCACAGCGTATCCACTATCATCCAGCTAAATTGATCCTACTCCAGGGAAGGACCTTTCATCAACAATGAATGAGTCAATCTGAGTTTAGCTGGCACTAAGAATAAGGAATGAATGGAACACTTGACCTTGACTTTTCTCTCCTCTGCTTTGTTTTGTGAGGCAATTTCATTGTTATTGACTATAGCTGAAATGTATTGGAGTGAAACTAGAGAAAGTATGCTGTCTTACTGTAAGTGGACGTTGATTCTTTCACAGTTGTTTTTGTGTGTTCTCATATGTTTCATCACTGTCTTATGGAGTATGGCTTCTTCATCTTCCAAAAGTACGTGGGTGTGCCTTCAAGCTGTGCATGTAATCTGAAGTGCATTAGCAAATGTTCTACAAAATGTTGAACTGTCTTTACTGTCATAACAATGCGTAACAATATTGTAAAGAGTAATAAATGTTATCGGTTAACAGAATGGTTAACAGTATCTTACTGTATGAGCTAAGTCCTATCTGTTAGAAAATATAGCCATGTTAAGTGTTACCAACCACACCAAAGTGAGGCTACATGGTGTCACTAAATAGTGTTGAAGCCTGAATATGTCACTGAGTTAATGGGCTACAGTGGAAGTGAGACGTCTTCCACGTTCTGACGTTGAAACTCTACCGTGCCTAACTTCGGCACACCTCATTGTGCTGCTGAAGCACTGCCAAAGATAGCTCTGCAGACAGACAGACAGACAAGCAGACAGACAGGCAGACGGACAAGCAGACAGGCAGGCAGACCAGAGTGTGACTTTATTATGCTGATTCTCCTGGTGCTGAGACAGAAGCAAGAAGACATGTGAATGATTCAGCTGTTCACGGCTTTGACTGAGTGAATCCTTTGGATACATATACCCACATGGTTTAGCACCTTTGAAATCAGATGGCACCTTATCATAATGTACTAATTTAGGGCTGAAGTAAAGTCATACTAGTGTATTACGAAATATACTGTATGTGAAAGAGAGGTGAATGGTAGAGGCAATAGGTCAGTTTCCACTGCATAGGGATTAACAATAAATGAACTGTCTGAGTCAATAGTGTTAGAGCCAGGCTTGAATCAGAATGCACATCAAGCCTGGCTCTAACACTACTGATTCAGACAGTTAGTGTGCGTTAATTCATTGTTTATAAAACATTTAGTCATTTGTCAAACATTTAATGCAAACACTTAACACTTGTATATCATTAGCCTTTGAGGCTTAACATTAAATGCTTATTTGATATGCAAATGATGTTGACTCATATTAGCAGATTGGTTCCCTTTGTAATGGGTGTGCTTTGCTTTCTTGATTTAGCAACAAAAAATAAATCCATTTATGTGAGGAGAAAATTAGCCACTAGCTCCAATTTAGTCTGTACAATAGTCCACTCTAATTGGTCCCCAGGGGTGTATAGGTTGTATTGTGCAAGGATGAGGATGTTCAAAGAGTGTCATACTAAATGAAGATGGTTTTCTCATATAGGCCTGATTTTAACTTGAAATATGGATATTTAACTTGGAAACTTTACAACTTTTTCTCAGATCTTGAGCAGCTAATGTTAGAAGATCATGTTTGGGAATATTTGAGGTAAAAAAGGAAAACAGGCACAGATGGATTCAATATTCCTCAAAACCCATTATGAACCCTTTCAACAATCTTAGGTAGACATGCACAGCAGGAGAATGTCTAACCAGAAGTGGTGTGTTAGTTTGTCTACCTGCTGACCCTACAAAGGGTAACAATATACCGCATTGGAAGTTCAGAGAACTCAGTTCCTCTAATATTCTTTCTGAGGAGGTTAGAGTCTTGGGTACGTTGTCCACCGGAACATGTGGTACAGCTGCTACTGTGAGAGCAGGGTAGAGCACTGGAATATATTTTCCATTAGCAAGTCAATCACTTTCCTTAGCCATGACCTTCCCCAGAAAAACACTTTAAAGGAACACGGTAGAAGCAGGCAGCATTCAGTATCCTTTTGTGTGTAGTTGAGAAGCTTGTTTTGTCAAACCAAAGTTTCCCAAACTACATTTTTGCTAACATCCCATGGTCCAGAGTTCACAGTCAACTCTCCATTCAGAGATTTTATGTGTTGCCATCAGTCCTTCACCTGTATTTACGCACCTCCATAAAATGTCATGGTTGAGTCTTCGAATCTTCACTGCTTTGTTCAGAATTGATAAAGTAAGTTTGTCTCTGAATCTCTAGCAGGCTGTTTGATTAAATAATTAAGACACACAAATTACTCAAGAGGGAGTCAGAGATCAAGATAGCCTAACCAGAAGAAAATAACTTTCTCCCACTGCTGCTGGTCTTCACAGAATTACGCTCCTGAAGTTGTCGGTAATAGGCTACACCAGCAGTTAGGAACCTTTGACATTTGGAGCAACAATTTTTCTTACCATTTCTACCAATCTTCATGCCAGTTTAGATTTTCATATGCACATTTTCGTGGAACAGTTTAATTTCAATTTTAAGTATTTGTATCTCAAAATCATTACCTGTGGTAAATCTACATTCTATCTAAATCTAAATGAAAACTATACAAATCGAAATGTAAATTGAATTGCCATTGCCAACTATTTAAAAATAGCGTACATACAGCCAATACATAAAAACATTGCAGCCTGCAGGTAGAAAATATCCTGATTTTTAAAAAATCCTATGAATCACATTGGCTACACATGGCCTGTCTGCAACGAACTTGAAACATTGTATCAACTATCAACTGGGTCACCCAGAAACTCGTGCTAGCAAACTTGAAGCATTGTATAAAATATTCTGGGCCTGACCTCCCGAGTGGCACAGCGTTCTAAGGCACTGCATTGCAGTGTTGCGGCGTCACTACAGCCTGGGGTTCGAAATTGGGGAGAAAATGTAAAAATATAAACAACTAAATATTCCGCGCCGATGAGCTCGGGACAGACACAGCTGTAGGCTATTAGTGCAAGGGATTAGAAGTAATCAGGTATTTTATGACGTTTCCACTGGATCAGAGCTTTACATTTTTCACCTTCTTGCCGAGTGGTTATCGAAAGGGAGAGAGCTGGAAATATTCTTCAAATACTTTGAGGAACTTTTGTCATTCTCAATTGATTATAAAAACAGATTTCATTTATGTGCTGTTTGAGGTGAAGAAAGATTACATTGAGAAGCTCCACAGCTCATTAGTGGTGGTGCGTTAAGACAATCAGAAATATTATCAGACATCCCCAAATGGGCACATTTATAGGCCTACATTTGTGCGCAGGCCAGGTAGACTAGTCCAACTTCTGTATTTGTAATCAACATTGACCGGAGCGTTTCAAACAAAAGACGCTGAATAAATTGACAAAACTCGAAATGGAAAGAAATAAACCAAAACTTTTTTTCAAAAGTGTAGCATAGGTTGTGAGTTCTACAAAACACATGTCCACTCCAACAATGAGGAAGTTAAATGACTGTAATAATAATATATTCAATGCATTAACAGAAATTACCGTAACCTAACAAACATTACAGATTAGAAATGATGGGAATTAATAGTAAATGTAGGTTACTACTGGTGATATACAGTGCCAGTCAAAAGTTTGGAAACACCTACTCATTCAAGGTTTTTTAAATATTTTTTTACTATTTCTACATTGTAGAATAACAACTATGAAATAACATATATGGAATCATGTAGTAACCAAAAAAAGTGTTTAAACAAATCAAAAAATATTTATATTTTTGATTCTTCAAAGGAGCCACCCTTTGCCTTGATGACAGATTTGCACACTCTTGGAATTCTCTCAACCAGCTTCACCTGGAATGCTTTTCCAAAAGTCTTGAAGGGGTTCTCACATATGCTGAGCAATTGTTGGATGATTTTCCTTCACTCTGCAGTCATCAACTTATCCCAAACCATCTCAATTGGGTTGAGGTTGGGTTATTGTGGAGGCCAGGTAATCTGATGCAGCACTCCATCACTCTCCTTCTTGGTCAAATAGCCCTTACACAGCCTGGAGGTACGTTTTGGGTAATTGTCCTGTTGAAAAACAAATGACAGTCCCACTAAGTGCAAACCAGATGGGATGGCGTATCGCTGCAGAATGCTGTGGTAGCCTCGCTTGTTAAGTGTGCCTTGAATTCTAAATAAATCACAGACAGTGTCACCAGCAAAGCACCATTACACCTCCTTCTCCATGCTTAATGGTGGGAAAGTCGCATGCGGAGATCATCTGTTCACCTACTCTGCTTCTCACAAAGACATGGCGGTTGGAACCAAAAATTTCTAATTTAAAAAATAAAAAACATCTCAGATTTCCACCAGTCTAATGTCCATCGCTCTTGTTCCTTGGCCCAAGCAAGTCTCTTCTTATTGGTGTCCTTTGGTAGTGGTTTCTTTGCAGCAATTCCACCATGGCCTGATTCACAGTCTCCTCTGAACAGTTGATGTTGAGATGTGTCTGTTACTTAAAGTCCTTGAAGCATTTATTTGCGCTGCAATCTGAGGTGCAGTTAACTCTAATGAACTTATCCTCTGCAGCAGAGGTAACTCTGGGTCTTCCTTTCCTGTGGCGGTCCTCATGAGAGCCAGTTTCATCATAGCGCTTGATGGTGTTTGTCACTGCACTCGAAGAAATGTTCAAGGTTCTTGAAATGATGGACTGTCGTTTCTGTTTGCTTTTTTTAGCTGTTCTTGCCATAATATGGTCTTGGTCTTTAACCAAATAGGGCTATCTTCTGTATACCACCCCTACCTTGTCACAACACAACTGACTGGCTCAATTAAGAAGGAAAGAAATTCCACAAATGTGCTTTTAACAAGGCCCACCTGTTAATTGAAACACATTCCAGGTGACTACCTCATGAAGCTGGTTGAGAGAATGCCAACAGTGTGCAAAGCTGTAATCAAGGCTACTTTGAAGAATCTCAAATATAAGATATATTTTGATTTGTTTAACATGTTTTTGGTTACTACATGATTCCATATATGTTATTTCATAGTTTTGATGTCTTCACTATTATTCTACAATGTAGAAAATAGTAAAAAATAAATAAAAACCCTGGAATGAGTAGGTGTGTCCAAACTTTTGACTGGTACTGTATGTAATGGGGAATTGATAGACACAGCAAACAATGCACACAATGAAGTTAAGAAACAATGAATGTCCATGAAATGGTGGGAGAGAGCGCATTCTGGAGAGAGCTGTGCCTTGTGCATCTGAGTCACAATCCCCATATTCTTGGACCGTGGAATCCCCGCGGCCTCCTCAATGGATTAGTCCACTCAGACAGGCGCAAATCAGACAGTTGTCTCGTGTGCCATGAAAAAAAATATCTATATGCAACTGCTCAACTACAAAAATATAATGTTTTCAATACAGACCCCTTTTGTCATACAGTATTCCATATAAGGCACCCAGACGTTCTGAATGTTTCACAGTATTTACCCTTAATCTTGTAACAAATGAAATGTAATGATGCATAACTTGACATTTCTGCCATCCATTGTGACATTTTGGGAGGATAACCAACCTTCCAATTAATAGCAATGCTTTTCTTAGCCACCATAAATGCTAGGTTACACAGTTTCTTCTGATAACAGACTCCAGTATCAACATTTCCAAGCAAACAAAAACAGGGAGAAGCCTGAATTCAGCCAGCCTTGACAAGATCATAACATATGCAAATATGTCTCCTTTTGTGTTTTACACCTCCAGCAGAGGATTTTCATTTCTGAGTGCATGATATTCATTTTCACTGGTATGTTCTATGGATGGTCTTAACTTGCAATAATTTATGTCTGAGATTATATGAACATGACTGCACATTCAAACATATCTGTATGCTTTCATCTTCATCAATAGTGTTACCCAGGTCTCCTTCACATTTTTGTCTGTCATGTTTTGTGTCATCGGGAAAAGCCTCGATAAACCCTTGATAACGGCGGGAATTCAACTTTAGAGGTTTGTCAGACTTTCTTAAAATAGTTCAAATCTTTGAAGCTTCTTGCTTGTCCATTGTTTGCTGCAAAGAGAATGCAGTGTTGTATCTGCAAAGTTCACCTCAGAGCCGTCACAGACTGGTCTTCGCTGGATGTATGACCCTGATGAAACCCCTGTCACCATCTGATCCTGCTCAAATGAGGCATGACAAAGAATGACCTTTGTGTAGATATATACATGATATTATCCAATAATAGAATCAATGGTTCAATAATTGAAATGACCATTATTCCCAGATCCCAGACTGTAACCTAGCTATCAACTCAAGATGGAACTTTGTATCCATTCACTGATTACCATTCAAAGTTAATTTACTTCTGTTGAAACGGGACAAAAAGGCTACAAAACATTTCCATACACACACCAGCTGTTAGATGCTGCTACCTGACAGATAGCTAGAGGCTAGAGCTGAACAGGCTGTGGTAGCTACTAGCTAGCTCTAGTTCATTCTCTTCAGACAGAACTTCAGTCGAGGGGGGATGAGACATTAGCTAACGTTCCATGTCAGTTACACTACTAGCTCAGCACTGAGAATAATTTTGTTTTCTTCTGTTAAGTCAAACAGCTGTTACCTTGTTAGCTACATCAGTCAAATAAAGAGTAGCCCCTGTCCCCAGTGAAAGTTGCACCCCTGTTCCAAACAACACATAAAGGATTGACCTCACAGCCCTAAAAGACACTTTCAAATCTAAGGCTCAATTCAAATCAGTCCAGCCTGCCATATTTATCCTGTACAGTGGATTATAATCAATTAACATTTTTGTAGGGGTTGATAAATCAAGTCTGAAATTTAAAAGTGGAAATTACAAGCTTGGCACATCTGTATTTGGGGAGTTTCTCTCATTCCTCTCTGCTGATTCTCTCAAGCTCTGTCAGGCTGGATGGGGAGCGTTGCTGCACAGCTATTTTCAGGTCTCTCCAGAGATGTTTCATCCGGTTCAAGTCCGGGCTGTTTTTTAAATGAGCCAATCGTAAACTGGGGATTATTAGGTGACCGTGATGGTTTGAGGGCCAGATTTGGGAATTTAGCCAGGACACCGGGGTTAACAGCCCTACTCTTACGATAAGTGCCATGGGATCTTTTGCAGGAACACTCAAAGACATTCAGAGACTTGTCCCGAAGTCACTGCTGCATTGTCTTGGCTGTGTGCTTAGAGTCATTGTCCTGTTGGAAGGTGAACCTTTGCCCCATTCTGAGGTCCTGAGCGCTCTGGATCAGGTTTCCTTTAAGGATCTCTCAGTACTTTGCTCCGTTCATCTTTGCCTCGATCCTGACTAGTCTCCCAGTCCCTGCTGCTGAAAAACATCCCCAGAGCATGATGCTGCCACCACCATGCTTCCCCATAGGGATGGTGCCAGATTTCCTCCAGATGTGACCGTTGGCATTCAGGACAAAGAGTTCAATCTTGGTTTCATCAGAACAGAGAATCTTGTTTCTCATGGTCTGAGAGTCTTTAGATGCCTTTCGGCAAACTCCAAGCGGGCGGTCATATGCCTTTTACTGAGGAGTGGCTTCCATCTCTACCATAAAGGTCTGATTGGTGGAGTGCTGCAGAGATGGTTGTCCTTCTGGAAGGTTCTCCCATCTCCATAGAGGAACTCTAGAGCTCTGTCAGAGTGACCATCGGGTTCTTGGTCACCTCCCTGACCAAGGCCCTTCTCCTCTGATTGCTCAGTTTGGCCGGGCGGTCAGCTCTAGGAAGAGTCTTGGTGGTTCCAAACTTCTTCCATTTAAGAATGATGGAGACCACTGTGTTCTTGGGGATCTTCAATGCTGCAGAAATGTTTTGATACTCTTCCCCAGATCTGTGCCTCGATACGATCCTGTCTTGGAGCTCTACGACTTCATGGCTTGGTTTTTGCTCTGACATGCACAGTCAACTGTCAGACCTTATATAGACAGGTGTGTGCCTTTCCAAATCATGTCCAATCAATTGAATTTACTGCAGGTTGTAGAAACATCTCAAGGATGATCAATGGAAACAGGATGCACCTTAGCTCAATTTTGAGTCTAATAGCAAAGGTTCTGAATACTTACTGTACCTAAATAAGGTATATCTGTTTTTTATTTCACCATAAATTTGCAAAAATGTCAAATAACCTTATTTCACTTTGTTATTATGGGGTATTGTGTGTAGATTACTGAGGATTTTTATTGATTTAATCCATTTTAGAATAAGGCTGTAACCTAACAAAATGTGGAAATAATCAAGGGATCTGAATACTTTCCGAATGCACTGTATTTCTATTGAGGGTGAGATTGAATTTTCCCCCTTGCCTAATATATCATGAGCTTTTTCCATCAATTCACAAGAGTCAGCATTGCAATTAAATGTGTGTAATTACATCTGTAAATCCACAGTGGGCATACAAACCGCCTGCCTGTTTTCACAAGAGGGTGTTCCAGTATGACTAATGAAATCAATATTCCATGTAATCAGCCAAGGGACAGAGATACACACAACTGATCCCCAGTTACAATTCAGTCACCAAATCAGTCAATCGGTCAATAAGTCAGGCAGTCAGTCACAAAGTCAGTCTGTCAATCACCAAGTCAGTCATTCAGTTAATAAGTCAGGCAGTCACTCAGTCAGTCAAACAGTCAATAAGTTAGGCAGTCACTCAGTCAGTCAGTCACTAAGCCAGTCAGCCAGTCAGTCAGTCACTAAGCCAGTCAGCTAGTCAGCTAGTCAGTTAGTCAGTCAGTGCGAGGCTGCTAGGGTATTCCATTTGACCTGGTTATGTGTAATTAGTCATTCCAGAACAGACACAGAGAGAGAGGGAACCATAAAGCATTTGGCCCCTCCACTCCAGCAGAGCACATTTCAGTGCTGCGCCGACCGACGTGGGCATCGGCCACAAATCCTCTTTATTCCCCCATAAATTCACCTGGTCCTGTCAGGACCGAGGTGTGGGCATGTCACAGCTCCCCAGCCACATCCTGTCAGGACCGGGGTGTGGGCATGTCACAGCTCCCCAGCCACATCCTGTCAGGACCGAGGTGTGGGCATGTCATAGCTCCCCAGCCACATCCTGTCAGGACCGAGGTGTGGGCATGTAACAGCTCCCCAGCCACATCCTGTCAGGACCGAGGTGTAGGCATGTCACAGCTCCCCAGCCACATCCTGTCAGGACCGAGGTGTGGGCATGTCACAGCTCCCCAGCCACATCCTGTCAGGACTGAGGTGTGGGCATGTCACAGCTCCCCAGCCACATCCTGTCAGGACCGAGGTGTGGGCATGTAACAGCTCCCCAGCCACATCCTGTCAGGACCGAGGTGTGGGCATGTCATAGCTCCGCAGCCACATCCTGTCAGGACCGAGGTGTGGGCATGTCATAGCTCCCCAGCCACATCCTGTCAGGACCGAGGTGTGGGCATGTAACAGCTCCCCAGCCACATCCTGTCAGGACCGAGGTGTGGGCATGTCACAGCTCCCCAGCCACATCCTGTCAGGACCGAGGTGTGTGCATGTCACAGCTCTCCAGCCAATAGCAGGACTATGTGGGAGGTAAAGGCCGAATATTAGAGCAAATCCATATTTAGTTTACGAAATTCAATTTAGTTTACGTGTAAGGCCATAAAGGGCCGCTAATGTGGTTCTGAACTAAAAGGCAGAACCATTGAATGACTCCGGACAGGGCAACAGTGTGGGATGGTTCCGTTACAGATATGTCATTCATCTAGCCATTGGGCATTAGAGATGGGTTATAGATTTTACAGTCCCCCAGTTGATATTTTGTGATACCTTTTAGGTACGTTCAATGACGGGCCCACTTCTTTGTGTGAAAATAACCAGCTCCATTTCCCCCTCTGTGTGCTGTGGCAGGCTGGTTGTGCTCCCAGACGTTTGTCTGGTTCAGGTGTCAAATGGAAGGTGGGGTGGGGGGGGTGGGTGGGGGGGGCAGGGCGATGGAGGGAGGGGACATGACAAGGCTCCTCGGCTCAGTCCATTTAGCGTGTTGATGTTCATTAGCATGGAGCATGGGCCCTTCCCTCTCCTCAGGGAGCATGCTGTGCTATGCTGTGCTACCAGATGTCCCTGATACTGGAAACAAACAGCTATGCTCTGCTCAGCTCAGCTCATCCTGCCTGAGATACAACTAGCAGCAGCCAATAACACTCTAGTCTGTGTCTACAGTATGTGAGCTCTGCCTCTGTTTGGTGGAGGTAAGTCCATTTTGAAGAGGAAATGCCAATGAAGCGTGTCTTTACTCTCTATTCAAGTTAAGGATGTGTCAGACATTTTAGGCTTTTATCATTCACATTCAGAAAGAAAGTCCTTTCTCCTAATCATAATCTTTATTCAAAACCATCCAATTTCAGTTCATGATTGGAGGGGACTGATGGGAAATGGAGTCTCTCCTTCAGGCAGTAAAGTAACACCCTTCTCTCACCTCTCCTCTTCACTCCTCCATCAGTCTCAACTGACACAGATCCCCACACTTAATCTGTAGACCTCAAGTGCCGAAAATTCGGAAAGTTTGGAGATTTAATGCCTTGCCGTTTTCTTTCGTAGCTAGCAGATGTATAAATCTCACTAAACAGTAAACAGTGGACTAAACAGTGGACAACGATCCACTGTGGGTTCCTGGGAGGGAAATGTATTTCTGCGAGAGGGGACAGCACACCGGGCCAGATTTATTACGTGCTTGTGTCTACTCTCTATGATTGAGGTCTATAACTTCCTGATATTACCGCTTAAATCAGAGTATATTTTACAGTTCCCTGGAATGTTTCTGTTTAAATTGTGGGGTATGTCAAGTATATCATTTTTATGTAACAGTCTCGGAACATTTTACACAACCACTTTTTGGAGAGGAGAAGCTCTAGCCTCCCAGAATAAGGAGGTATTTGGAATTATGATACAGTGTCATGGAGTTCGCCAGATTTCATTCTATTTTAAAGCGGAGAGAACAAATGCATTGACATGGTACATATCCTGCTGTGAATGTCATATATATACATATATACATTAGACTTGCATTTGGTAGTTTGAATCATATCATTCAGAAGTGCAATTCAACTGTATGCAGAAAAAGTAATGAAACTGCAATGAAGTGGGCTGTTCTGTTCTGTTCTACAGCCCATACAGCCACAGTAGGAAGGGAAGAGAAGGTGTGACTGAGTGGGAGGAGGTTAATCATACATTTCAATGTTGATTTGAACTGAAAACACTCCACTGCTTCACGTTGTACAATGCATTGTTGTCCTTCATTGTTGAACAAGACACCTTCAACAGAATAGCTCTAATGGAATTGTATTGAATACGACAGAAGTCACTCTGTATTGAGTCACAGCCACCTCCCTGAGTGGGTCACTCTTTGACCATGGACATCTATAGTAGGTTCTATGTAGAAGTTGACAAATGTAGTCTTGCTTCATCCCTATATTTCTGGCTGCAAATGTTACCCGATTTCTAAAAGTGTTTGTGACTTTGAGTACACTGTACATTACTGTGCTACTGCCCATCTCCTGCTCTGTGATTTAATCAGAAGGCAGTCACTGCTCTGATAGCTCTGATTGGCTCAAAGAAGGGGTCTGGGGATCATTGTTTTAAGAAGCTGTGATTGGCTTGTTTCCAGACTCCAGAGCTGGCGAGGGGGCGCCACAGAAGATAGACCACGCTGTCATCGGAGGCGTGGTTGCCGTGGTGATGTTCGCTATCCTCTGTGCACTCATCGTCCTGGGGCGCTACTTCGCCAGACACAAAGGTATAACGGCTCACCTGGGTCCCCTGGCTGTTACAATGCTTCCACTGGCTTGAGATGAACTGGTGTACACTATCATTGATCATTCATAGACCTAGAGGTGGACTAGCTGTAGAGATTCATTATCATCCATTTAAGTCCAACAGGGGTGTTCATGAATGTGTTTATTCGTTGCAGGCACCTACTTCACACATGAAGCCAAAGGGGCAGACGACGCAGCAGATGCAGACACGGCCATCATTAATGCAGAGGGGGGACACAACAACACGGAAGAGAAGAAGGAGTACTACATCTAATGATGAGAGGCCAGGGGGGTGTTATGGTGGGCGGTCCTGTAGGAGCACTATATCTAACTCTGAATGGGCCGGAGGGGTGGGCGAGAGGTCGAAAGGTGCAGCTGAGGAGGAAAGAGAGGTGGGGTAAGGAGAAGAGAAAAGGAGAGGAGTGATGAGAATTGAAGAGGAGAGGAAGATTGGAGTGGATGAGTAGTGGGAGGCTTCATTGCTTCGTCGTGGATTCTCCCATCCAACCTCTCCTGGACTGCTGGGTCCCATTCTGTACAGTTCAATTATTTTACAGACAATTTTGTGCCTTGTTCTATTTCTTTCGTAATTGTTGTCCCCCCCCCCCCAAACCTGTTGACTCCACCAGTTCCTTTTTGCTGCAGTTATCTTTTAGAGGAGATGACACAGCACTTCTTCTCTTGTTGTCCTGCCGATCCATCTTAGCTTGTGTACCAGGCTTTTAGAAGCACCCTCTCTCTCGCTCTCTGTGTCTCTCTCTCTATGCTGTGTACTGTAGAAGCACCCTCTTTCGCTCTCTGTCGCTCTCTGCTGTGTCTCTCTCACTCGCTCTCTGTGTCTCTCTCTCTCTATGCTGTGTACTGTAGAAGCACCCTCTCTATGCTGTGTACTGTAGAAGCACCCTCTCTCTCACCTATGCTCTGCTCTCTGTGTCTCTCTCTCTCTCTCTCTCTATGCTGTGTACTGTAGAAGCACCCTCTCTCTCGCTCTCTGTGTCTCTCTCTCTCTATGCTGTGTACTGTAGAAGCACCCTCTCTCTCGCTCTCTGTGTCTCTCTCTCTCTATGCTGTGTACTGTAGAAGCACCCTCTCTCTCGCTCTCTGTGTCTCTCTCTCTCTATGCTGTGTACTGTAGAAGCACCCTCTCACTCGCTCTCTGTGTCTCTCTCTCTCTATGCTGTGTACTGTAGAAGCACCCTCTCACTCGCTCTCTGTCTCTCTCTCTCTATGCTGTGTACTGTAGAAGCACCCTCTCACTCGCTCTCTGTGTCTCTCTCTCTCTATGCTGTGTACTGTAGAAGCACCCTCTCTCTCGCTCTCTGTGTCTCTCTCTCTCTATGATCTGTGTAGAAGCACCCTCTCTCTCGCTCTCTGTGTCTCTCTCTCTCTCTCTCTCTCTATGCTGTGTACTGTAGAAGCACCCTCTCTCTCGCTCTCTGTGTCTCTCTCTCTCTATGCTGTGTACTGTAGAAGCACCCTCTCTCTCGCTCTCTGTGTCTCTCTCTCTCTATGCTGTGTACTGTAGAAGCACCCTCTCTCTCGCTCTCTGTGTCTCTCTCTCTCTATGCTGTGTACTGTAGAAGCACCCTCTCTCTCGCTCTCTGTGTCTCTCTCTCTCTATGCTGTGTACTGTAGAAGCACTCGCTCTCTGTGTCTCTCTCTCTCTATGCTGTGTACTGTAGAAGCACCCTCTCTCTCGCTCTCTGTGTCTCTCTCTCTCTATGCTGTGTACTGTAGAAGCACCCTCTCTCTCGCTCTCTGTGTCTCTCTCTCTCTATGCTGTGTACTGTAGAAGCACCCTCTCTCTCGCTCTCTGTGTCTCTCTCTCTCTATGCTGTGTACTAGAAGCTCTCTGTGTCTCTCTCTCTCTATGTAGAAGCACCCCCTCTCACTCGCTCTCTGTGTCTCTCTCTCTCTATGCTGTGTACTGTAGAAGCACCCTCTCACTCGCTCTCTGTGTCTCTCTCTCTCTATGCTGTGAACTGTAGAAGCACCCTCTCACTCGCTCTCTGTGTCTCTCTCTCTCTATGCTGTGTACTGTAGAAGCACCCCTCTCTCTCTGTGCTCTCTGTGTCTCCCTCTCTCTATGCTGTGAACTGTAGAAGCACCCTCTCACTCTATGCTCTCTGTGCACTCTCTGTGTCTCTCTCTATGCTGTGTACTGTAGAAGCACCCTCTCTCTCGCTCTCTGTGTCTCTCTCTATGCTGTGTACTGTAGAAGCACCCTCTCACTCGCTCTCTGTGTCTCTCTCTCTCTATGCTGTGTACTGTAGAAGCACCCTCTCATGCTCGCTCTCTGTGTCTCTCTCTCTCTATGCTGTGAACTGTAGAAGCACCCTCTCACTCGCTCTCTGTGTCTCTCTCTCTCTATGCTGTGTACTGTAGAAGCACCCTCTCTCTCTATGCTCTCTGTGTCTCCTCTCTCTATGCTGTGAACTGTAGAAGCACCCTCTCACTCGCTCTCTGTGTCTCTCTCTCTCTATGCTGTGAACTGTAGAAGCACCCTCTCACTCGCTCTCTGTGTCTCTCTCTCTCTATGCTGTGTACTGTAGAAGAAGCTATGCTGTGTACTGTAGAAGCACCCCTCTCTCTCGCTCTCTGTGTCTCTCTCTCTCTATGCTGTGAACTGTAGAAGCACCCTCTCTCTCGCTCTCTGTGTCTCTCTCTCTCTATGCTGTGTACTGTAGAAGCAGCCAACAATACATTTTAGTCATTTCCAGCTGAAACCTATTGTAAACAACTCTTATCAATATCAAACTATACTGTCCCTCTTAACTCAATCATAAATATGACCTCTCCTGCTGTATCAGACATCCTGAAACATCACTTTTATTTTTATTCTGTGGTTAAAAGACTGAAGTTGCTGCCATGGTCATAAGACTTGTTGAGTTGTGTTGTCTTAACTGTTACGCTAAGAGGTTCAAACCTCTTAATGAGGTCACTAGGTGTGGGGTTACGGTCACAATATGGTTTACTCTGGGTCATCATACTCATACCCTTAATGATCAGTAAATGACCAATGTAATAGTAATGCTTGTACATGTGTGTAAATACACTGCATATATTACCCATTATTTTCAACACAGGTTCAATTCTAGTTGAAAGAATACTCTTCTACAGATAAAACAAGTTCAATTGTGTTATTATATACTGAATTTAATATATTGAATGTATATTTAGAAACCTTACAAGGACCTTCAAACCCTATTTTATTGCTGTCTTAGGCCAGGGATCATCATCTTGATTCAGCCCCGGGCCAATTTCTTCTTGAGCGGATAGTTGGGGGGGCGGAACATAATTTAAAAAATAAACTTTTAGACTGAAAATTAATAATAATAATAATATTTCACTAAAACATAATAATTTCAAACTTTGTTTACATATGGGGACATTGCTCTGCATAGGGGGCCGTCTTTTGGATGGGACGTTAAAACGGGTCTCCTGCCTCTGTGGTCATTCAAAATCCCATGGCATTTATTGTAAGAGTAGGGGTGTTCACCTCAGTGTCATGGTTAAATTCCCAACCCGGCCACATTCCATCATGACCACCTAATCATCCCCCGCATTGCTAATTGGGATCCAATTTTCTAAATTAAAATCACTTGAAGCTGATTTCCAGGAATTTCCAGGATTTCCCCCCACCTCCCCGAAAATATATATTTGAATTATTTTTAATTTTATGCTCAGAAAACTTGGGGGGCCAAATAACACCACCCGCGGGCCAAATTCGGGCCGCAGGCTGCCAGCTGGGGAACCAACCCTTCCTTTAACTAGTCTGTTGGCTCAGGTTGCTATTGAGAGGAATATACTGTATCTCAGTATGAAAAGGGAAGAAAATATGTTACTTATACTTTAGATTGAAGATGTTTTAATTGTAATGATGTCTAATTAAAAACTCTTCTGTCTCTATTTTTCAAACATTAGCTAGTACACAATTCTGTATGTATTATTTTGTCTGCCATTGTATATTTTATGGATATTAGGACACACTTTTATATAATTGTTGCATTACTTAATGTTTTGTTTTCAAATTAGAAATGTAACAGAACACTAATGGTTATTGCTCAATGAGCATTCCTAATGGTGTCTGTGAGTCAGAAGTTATTGAAGATCCCCTAGAAGTTGTGAATGGGGAATGAGTAGCATGGTTTCCATTTCTGCCATGTTTCCGCTTTTCAAGTAAATGTACAGATTGCTGTGGAATCCCTGTAATGCATAGTGAAGTTCCTGCTTTTATCTTTCCACGGTACATTAGTCAGTGGATTTATTGGATATATCGGTGTGACTGGCAAAACAACTCCAAATACATTCATGAAAAAAGGACAGCCACTGTCAAGGACTACATTCAGTGCCTTCCTTTATTTAAAGGGTATACAGTACGGTGTCAACAGTGTCATACTATATCTTAGTATATGAATCTCGTGCTACCTTACACCAGTAGTGGTGGTCTTACTCTCTACTCACATGTAACTCATAAATCAGACAGTACTAAGAACTGGAATAACAAGCTGGAGTTATTTTCAGGTTGGATAAATAATTGGAATCGTAACTGAATGATATGGCAGCTTCTATTGAAAAACAGCTCCCCATAACAAACAAGCTAAGTAGTATTAATGATTTTATTTACGGGTGATCTATTTCTGTCCGTTGACAATTTATAAGGTAGCCGAAATAGTTTATTTAATTTATTTCTGAAGTACATTTTGGTTGTATTCGTATGGTTATTGTATTAGGTATGTACTGTAATTATGGTCAAGGCTCACCACACTTTTAGGAAAGGTAAAACAAGCGAAACAGTCCTGGAAATCTGATGTTTATTTAATTGAATTGCTTGAGTGTGATGCAGAACATAACCGATACCAGTATAACACATAGAAATGTGCAAATCAATATTCATCTCAAAGCTTATCGATTAGTTCTGAACTTGCTTTTGTTTTGTTAATCATCAATGTTTATTCTGGATACAATTGAAGTGATCGCTGTAGAGATTCATATGAAGTGTTGTTTTTGTTTTCAGTATACACTCAGTGGCCAGTTTATTGGGTACGCCACCCGTTCACGAAAATGGTTTTGCTCCTACATATAGTGAGTCACGTGGCCGTGGCTTGCTATATAAAGCAGGCAGACAGGCATCGAGACATTCAGTTACTGTTCGATTGAACGTTAGAAGGAGAAAAACGACTGGCCTAAGCCACTTTGAGCGTGGTATGTATTTCAGAAACGGCTGGCCTCCTGGGCGTTTCACGCACGACAGTGTCTAGGGTTTACAGAGAATGGTGAGACAAAAAAAAACATTCAGCCAGCGGCAGTCCTGTCGATAAAAACAGCTTGTTGATGAGAGGTCGAAGGAGAATGGCATGAATCATGCAAGCTAACAGGGGGGATACAAACACGAAAATAGTGGCGCAGTACAACAGTGGTAGGCCGTCTTTGTAAATAAGAATTTGTTCTTAACTGACTTGCCTAGTTAAATAAAGGTTTTTTAAAAAGTGGTTTGCAGAACGGCATCTCAGAACGCACAACTTGTCGGTCCTTGTCACGGATGGGCTATTGCAGTAGACGACCACACCGATTTCCACTCCTGTCAGCTAAAAACAAGAGGAAGTGGCTCCAGTGGGCACTCGATCAACATCACTAGACAATTGAGGAGTAGAAAAACATTGCATATCCAGGTTCCTAATAGCAAAGTCAGTATTTGGTGTAAGCAGCATGAGTCCACGGCCCCGACCTGCCTGGTGTCAACGGTACAGCTGGTGGCGGGGGTGTAATGGTGTGCAGAATGTTTTCCTGGCACACGTTCAGTCCCTTGATACCAATTGAACAACGTTTCCATGCCCCGAAGAATTCAGGCTGATATGAATGCAAAAGGGGGTCCGACCCAGTACTAGAAGACTGTACCTAATAAACTGGCCACTGAGTGTATTTGATATGTAGTCCATGTGTTTCCACTTTCTCAGGTTCATGTTGAATCTTGTGTTTTGCATCTCAGGTGAAATGCAAAGCGAATGCCCCCCAAGAATACTACACATTTCAGAAAGTTATAAAATCACAAGATATATCTTTTTTTCTCAGTTGTATATGTTGTGTTCTTAATATATGGTGCACTGTTAAATGTTCCGTATTATTTTGTATAGACCTAGTTCACAATGAAAGAACTAGAGTTGTTAATCAGACAATATCACTTGTACAGTCGGTGTCCACTAAAATACAAGGTTTGGTATTTATAAAACCTTATATCCACAGTAAAATGTATCGTCTGTTTTTTCCCCAGACATAAAGAACAAGTAATCACCAAACAAAATGGAGACTACGGGTTCTATTCAATCTGTATTGTTACAGATTGTGCAATATTAATGTAAAGGTCATTTCCGATTGAGTTGACATATACATCGTTTACAGTGAATGCAGTCTCCGCTAACGCAGGAACGTTCCCTTTCAATTTCAATCATGCTGTAACGCTGAACTTCTGCAATACAGATTGAATAGAGCCTTAGCTAGCATTAGATACTCTCTAATGGTGTATTAACATCCTGAGTAGGATGCGTGTCAGTCACATTTTCAGATGTTTTCAAACAATAGGTCGTATATTTGCAGTGGTTAAGTTTTCTGATTAACCCCCAACATTTCTTTGATGTTTGGATGGAGAACATGTTTGATGCCTAGAACGTTTTGGTTGTTCATTGCCCCAGTTAGTTGTTTTGAGGTCAAATCTTTAGTCTCTCTGTACCTGGGCAACATTTCTGTGTAGTAAAGAAAGGTTTCCTCATGTTCCCATACATATTTTGTATTGGTTCATAAAACATTTTTACTAAAAAAATCTGAAGAGTACTTGTCTTAATAAAAATATATCAATGTTAAATGGACTGTATCGTCTTTTACCTGATATTTCTGTTGTCAAGAACTTTTAACACGGTTCAACCCATAAAGGTGGCTACCATCCTTTCCCTACTCTGTGCTGTGACAGTAGCCATTCCCTTGGCCCTGCACCGTTACTTCTGGTGTGAATATAGTTTTTGTATTTGTACTTCAACTTTGCTTCAAAATCCTCTATTCAACTCAGCTTCTAGATCCAGAGCTTTTGATATTTCTTAAATATTGTACCCCCCTTGGTCTCTCAATTGAAGCTGAGCAGTGTATTTAATCGAAATTAGCTGTGATGTGGTGAGTGATGTACTGTAGTTGTTAGTGATCCTGATTGAATTAGTATTTTTTTCATAGCTCAACTCCACACATGTTAAGATATCAGACACAGCCTTTAGATGTTGACATTGATTTGAGAAATTGATAGGCATGTTCAAGAACAGGACCTAATTTATTAGCATGTAGCATTCTGTTTTTATAATCCTGTCACAGCAGCCTTTTCCCATTATTTGAAGTGATCCCAGCTAAAGGTCAACAGCATTATTCAAGCTTTAATGGAAATGTTTTAACCTCAGAAACCAGACATTTCTCTCCATTAGCCACAGGATCATGAAAATGTAACACCCCGTCTTGTGTTAAATGTCTGATCATTTAATATGTTATAAATGTGTTTTATCATCTCTACACTACACTCTACATCTCTATGTTCTCTACACTATACTCTACATCTCTATGTTCTCTACACTATACTCTACATCTCTATGTTCTCTACACTATACTCTACATCTCTATGTTCTCTACACTATACTCTACATCTCTATGTTCTCTACACTATACCCTACATCTCTATGTTCTCTACACTATACTCTACATCTCTATGTTCTCTACACTATACTCTACATCTCTATGTTCTCTACACTACACTCTACATCTCTATGTTCTCTACACTATACTCTACATCTCTATGTTCTCTACACTATACTCTACATCTCTATGTTCTCTACACTATACTCTATCTCTATGTTCTCTACACTATACTCTACATCTCTATGTTCTCTACACTACACTCTACATCTCTATGTTCTCTACACTATACTCTACATCTCTATGTTCTCTACACTATACTCTACATCTCTATGTTCTCTACACTATACTCTACATCTCTATGTTCTCTACACTATACTCTACATCTCTATGTTCTCTACACTATACTCTACATCTCTATGTTCTCTACACTACACTCTACATCTCTATGTTCTCTACACTATACTCTACATCTCTATGTTCTCTACACTATACTCTACATCTCTATGTTCTCTACACTATACTCTACATCTCTATGTTCTCTACACTACACTCTACATCTCTATGTTCTCTACACTATACTCTACATCTCTATGTTCTCTACACTACACTCTACATCTCTATGTTCTCTACACTATACTCTACATCTCTATGTTCTCTACACTACACATCTCTAAGTTCTCTACACTATACTCTACATCTCTAGGTTCTCTACACTACACTCTACATCTCTAGGTTCTCTACACTATACTCTACATCTCTATGTTCTCTACACTATACTCTACATTTCTATGTTCTCTACACTACACATCTCTAAGTTCTCTACACTATACTCTACATCTCTATGTTATCTACACTATACTCTACATCTCTAGGTTCTCTACACTACACTCTACATCTCTAGGTTCTCTACACTACAGTCTACATCTCTAGGTTCTCTACACTACACTCTACATCTCTATGTTCTCTACACTATACTCTACATCTCTAAGTTCTCTACACTACACTCTACATCTCTATGTTCTCTACACTATACTCTACATCTCTAAGTTCTCTACACTATACTCTACATCTCTAGGTTCTCTACACTACACTCTACATCTCTATGTTCTCTACACTATACTCTACATCTCTATGTTCTCTACACTATACTCTACATCTCTATGTTCTCTACACTATACTCTACATCTATATGTTCTGTACACTACACTCTACATCTCTAAGTTATCTACACTATACTCTACATCTCTAAGTTCTCTACACTATCCTCTACATCTCTATGTTCTCTAGACTACACATCTCTAAGTTCTCTACACTATACTCTACATCTCTATGTTCTGTACACTACACTCTACATCTCTAAGTTATCTACACTCTACATCTCTAGGTTCTCTACACTACACTCTACATCTCTAAGTTCTCTACACTACACTCTACATCTCTAAGTTCTCTACACTACACATCTCTAAGTTCTCTACACTACATCTCTAAGTTCTCTACACTCTACATCTCTAAGTTCTCTACACTCTACTCTACATCTCTAAGTTCTCTACACTACACATCTCTAAGTTCTCTACACTACACATCTCTAAGTTCTCTACACTACATCTCTAAGTTCTCTACACTACATCTCTAAGTTCTCTACACTACATCTCTAAGTTCTCTACACTCTACTCTACATCTCTAAGTTCTCTACACTACATCTCTAAGTTCTCTACACTACATCTCTAAGTTCTCTACACTCTACACTCTACATCTCTAAGTTCTCTACACTACATCTCTAAGTTCTCTACACTACATCTCTAAGTTCTCTACACACTACATCTCTAAGTTCTCTACACTACATCTCTAAGTTCTCTACACTACATCTCTAAGTTCTCTACACTACACTACATCTCTAAGTTCTCTACACTCTACTCTACATCTCTAAGTTCTCTACACTACATCTCTAAGTTCTCTACACTACATCTCTAAGTTCTCTACACTACATCTCTAAGTTCTCTACACTCTACTCTACATCTCTAAGTTCTCTACACTACATCTCTAAGTTCTCTACACTCTACTCTATATCTCTAAGTTCTCTACACTCTACATCTCTAAGTTCTCTACACTCTACATCTCTAAGTTCTCTACACTACATCTCTAAGTTCTCTACACTACATCTCTAAGTACTCTACACTACATCTCTAAGTACTCTACACTACATCTCTAAGTTCTCTACACTACATCTCTAAGTACTCTACACTACATCTCTAAGTTCTCTACACTACATCTCTAAGTTCTCTACACTCTACATCTCTAAGTTCTCTACACTACATCTCTAAGTTCTCTACACTACATCTCTAAGTTCTCTACACTACATCTCTAAGTTCTCTACACTCTACATCTCTAAGTTCTCTACACTACATCTCTAAGTTCTCTACACTACATCTCTAAGTTCTCTACACTACATCTCTAAGTTCTCTACACTACATCTCTAAGTTCTCTACACTGCATCTCTAAGTTCTCTACACTACATCTCTAAGTTCTCTACTCTACATCTCTAAGTTCTCTACACTACACTCTACATCTCTATGTTCTCTACACTATACTCTACATCTCTATGTTCTCTACACTATACTCTACATCTATATGTTCTGTACACTACACTCTACATCTCTATGTTCTCTACACTATACTCTACATCTCTAAGTTCTCTACACTACACTCTACATCTCTAGGTTCTCTACACTACACTCTACATCTCTATGTTCTCTACACTATACTCTACATCTATATGTTCTGTACACTACACTCTACATCTCTAAGTTATCTACACTATACATCTCTAAGTTCTCTACACTATCCTCTACATCTCTATGTTCTCTAGACTACACATCTCTAAGTTCTCTACACTATACTCTACATCTCTATGTTATCTACACTATACTCTACATCTCTAGGTTCTCTACACTACACTCTACATCTCTAGGTTCTCTACACTACACTCTACATCTCTAAGTTCTCTACACTACACTCTACATCTCTAAGTTCTCTACACTACACATCTCTAAGTTCTCTACACTACATCTCTAAGTTCTCTACACTCTACATCTCTAAGTTCTCTACACTACATCTCTAAGTTCTCTACACTACATCTCTAAGTTCTCTACACTACATCTCTAAGTTCTCTACACTCTACTCTATATCTCTAAGTTCTCTACACTACACATCTCTAAGTTCTCTACACTACATCTCTAAGTTCTCTACACTACATCTCTAAGTTCTCTACACTCTACTCTACATCTCTAAGTTCTCTACACTACATCTCTAAGTTCTCTACACTACATCTCTAAGTTCTCTACACTACATCTCTAAGTTCTCTACACTCTACTCTACATCTCTAAGTTCTCTACACTACATCTCTAAGTTCTCTACACTCTACTCTATATCTCTAAGTTCTCTACACTCTACATCTCTAAGTTCTCTACACTACATCTCTAAGTTCTCTACACTCTACATCTCTAAGTTCTCTACAATACATCTCTAAGTTCTCTACACTACATCTCTAAGTTCTCTACACTACATCTCTAAGTACTCTACACTACATCTCTAAGTCTCTCTACACTACATCTCTAAGTTCTCTCTACACTACATCTCTAAGTCTCTACACTACACATCTCTAAGTTCTCTACACTACATCTCTAAGTTCTCTACACTCTACATCTCTAAGTTCTCTACACTACATCTCTAAGTTCTCTACACTACATCTCTAAGTTCTCTACACTCTACATCTCTAAGTTCTCTACACTACATCTCTAAGTTCTCTACACTCTACATCTCTAAGTTCTCTACACTACATCTCTAAGTTCTCTACACTACATCTCTAAGTACTCTACACTACATCTCTAAGTTCTCTACACTACATCTCTAAGTACTCTACACTACATCTCTAAGTCATTGGCAGCAGAGAACTGGAAGGAAATGCGGGCAAAGGAAGTGTTGGCTTTGAGGGTGACCAGTGAAATATACCTGCTGGAGTGCATGCTACAGGTGGGTGTTGCTATGGTGACCAGTGAACTGAGATAAGGCGGGGCTTTACCTAGCAAAGACTTATAGATGACCTGGAGTGGGTTTGGCAACGGATATGTAGTGAGGGCCAGCCAACGAGGGCATACAGGTCACAGTGGTGGGTAGTATATGGGGCTTTGCTGATAAATTGGATGGCACTGTGATAGACAACATCCAGTTTGCTGAGTACAGTGTTGGGGGCTATTTTGTAAATGGCATCGCCGAAGTCAAGGTTCGGTAGGAGAGTCAGTTTTACAAGGGTATGTTTGGCGGCATGAGTGAAGGAGGCTTTGTTGTGAAATAGGAAGCCGATTCAAAATGCAATTTTGGATTGGAGATGCTTAATGTGATTCTGGAAGGAGAGTTTACAGTCTAACCAGACACCTAGGTATTTGTAGTTGTCCACATATTAAGATGCTGTTAGTTCTTTTTTAACTTTCCATTTTCATTTGCAATGCCATGTTTAAGTGTAATTAGCACAGTGTGGAAATGGAGAGTGAATGAGTGTCAGTGCATGGCTTGTTTAGTTGGCTAATTTATTGATTAAGATTGATGGCATGTATCACTTTGCTTGGCTGCGGCCTAATTAAATGATGTAAGTATAAATAGGTGCATGTGTATGATTAGAGACAGCTAGGGGCGACAGGTTCTGACTGCTAGCGTAATTCCAGGTATTGTGTAACCATACATGTACAGCCAGTGGAGGCTGCTGAGGGGAGGACGGCTCATAATAATTTCTGGAACGGAGCAAATTGAATGGCATTAAACACATGGAAACCATGTGTCTGATGTACTTGATACCACCTATTCCGCTCCAGCCATTACCACAAGCCTGTCCTCCCCAATTAAGGTGCTACCAACCTCCTGTGATGCACACGCCCCCCTCCCAGGCCGTGGCTGATTCATCAGTGGGCAATGACTGAAAGGACAAACTAATCTTTACTCCAGTTACCCAGCAGCCTCCTGTACAAAGCTTTAATTCTCAGTGTTCATAAGAGGATGTCCTCTAGTTTTTCCACACAGGAGAGATGCTTTTGTTACCATATATTCAGTGGGAATACACAAAACAGCCAAGAAGAAAACACATAATTATTTCAGGGACTTGCTTTGTACAAGAGATCTACACTACCAACAGTGGAGATAATTGATTGTTGCGGGACAGCAGCTTCCTCACTAGAATAAGAATATCATTCTGACCAGAAGTGCCTTGGAGGGTGTTGTCAGGGTTTGGTTATAAGCAAAGGCACACATTGGAAAACATTGAGTGCAAAAATGGTACCCATTTCAAATAGGGATCAAATGCTCAAAACAGACCTCATTAAAAAGTTGAAAATTACAAACCAAACCCCCATATTTAAACAAACAAAATAGCCACAACTTTAAAACGTTATAGTTTTACAAATAAAACTAAATGCTGAATCTCAATGACAAACACCTGAATCGTCTAATCAGTCAGAAAGACAGCACATTATCTCAGCCTCCTATGAAGAAGAGAGATGTTGGTTAATTAAAACACATAGCCAAGCCCTGCTAATCCTGTGTGTGAGTGGCAGACAGAAAAGTCTTGTGTTTGGGAGGTGATTAACTCTAAGCCTAAAAGATGCTGTGAACAGCACTACAGGCTCATAAGTCAGAGATGCTATTGCTTGATGTTCGGGTTAATACTCATTGCCTAGTACTTAATCAGACACTGATGTTTACCAGAGGGAAAATGTGCTGGATTTTGATATTCAGTTTGCATGTGGCTGATAATACAAAAACAGCACAATTATAATAATACCTTGCTCCTCTTACTTCTCTATGAAAATAGACTCAATTAAAGAATGTCACAGAAAACAACAATTTCCTCAGATTGAGTTCTCTACAATGTTCTGTTTTAGCACTCTGAGATATTTCCATCAAGTTTTCCTCAAACAAATTTTCAAGGTGACTCCTTTCTCTCTAAAAAGTGATATTGTTACACAGTTACAGCTAGACACAATCGAAACTTGAGAACAAATTAGCTCAAACTCCTAACTGTATTTAAATCTTCCCAGTCCTGGTACCTTATCTACTCCTGTTTTGATGCATATCAGTCCTGCATCTTATTTTGTTTTGTTCAGATATAATTCGTTTTCTAAACTTTTAATTTGAATGTAACAGTTAGATAGCAGTTCATATTTATCTCTCTGGCCTTGAATAGCTTAAAGATACCATTGTTGCAGTTGCAGTAAGAACCGTGTTGTTTCTTACCTGCTTCTTCAACTACTTTCAGTATTTATGTACTTTCTGTCTTTGTGTGCAATTAGATATATTCTTACCTTGTCAGCTGACATGTTTCATTTGTTTTCCTTTGGAACTCGTCCTATTAGGCGACCACAAGACACAGTACTTATTAGTGTCAATTAAAAAAAATGTCTAACTGAAGTCTAAGGAAATACTTGTCGAATTTTTCTGTGGCAGGTTTATTTAATTGAAAGTTGTTTTTCTGTGCCAGTCTAACAGGTTTATTTCTAATTACTCTGTTGACTGAGTGAGCGATATGTTAATGTTAGACAGGCAGACAGACAGACAGACAGACAGACAGACAGACAGACAGACAGACAGACAGACAGCTACCTAACCTCAATATAGTGGACATCTCATCTGCTGCCTGAACTCACATCTCTCCCACTAGTGCCCTCTAGCTCCTCCGGGGTCCTGGAGAAAAACACAGAGAAAACATGACTTCAAGTCTTCCTGCTTCATCTACCATGAGGAGAGCCGCAGATCAGCAACACTACAAATTACTGTGTAAACTGTCAACCTTCAACACTGTTTGTCCAGTCAACCTCATAAAGGGCTGTCTACATTACTTAACAGTGTGTAAAGTATAATTTCTTTTGTCGATCTACCAGTGAGTGAAATAACAGTAAACTAGAAGATAAATCAGGCTTATTGATGACACTAGTAGAAGCCATTAGAAATAGGCTTTGTTGATGCAGGGAGGGAGTTGCTAAAGACGAACACTGCCTACTTCCTCCCCAATCATTTATCATTGTGACACATTTGCCTTGCTAAATTAATTAGTTTGGTAATTAAGTGTGACATTAATTAATTAAATAGACATGAATTCAAACACTATAGGACTCCATCAGAAACAAAAGGTTAGTGGCACATTATTCATTAGCGTTTAAACTTAAATTACATTTCCTTTGTGTGGGTGTGGAAAAGCATCTTAGAAAGACATCATCTTGTGCTTGTATGTAAGCAGCTGCCAATGGCTATATGTCAAATCGACTGTCAGAAGAGGTTTCTTTATGTATTTAAAGAGTCAATATGGATTACTAGACTGTGAAGTGTAATGTAGCATGTAGTACATCAAGTCGTACATTCAATGCTCTTCAATGCCAAAATGTTGCATAGCTCATCGACACCATATTATTGTTGAGTTTCTTGCAGAATCTTGTTATAACACATGTATAACACACATATAATACAGTTTAGCATATCGCCTGTGACACAGCATGTCTCCATACGATGGAACACTCAGACAGAGAGGTGGGCGGTGGAATACGACCTCACTCTGGGTGGATGAGCAAAGTCATCACCAAGAGCAGAATTCAACGGCTATCAAAGGCTATTCATTCTCCAAAGGCATGAAAGGCAGAGCAGAGCATAGCTAAGTATCTGAAGTTAGAGAGTAGAACTCACACTATCTCTCTGAGCAGATTATCAATAGGCTGTGTCCATCAGTAGAACCACTGATGTGAACAGTGGAAAATTGGCTTTGCATAAAAGAGGAGAAAATGTATTGTATGAAAGAGAGACCAAATGGGCCTAACTTCTGATGCCAAAGTGTAAAGTTACTCTGAAAATGTTCCTGCAAAAGTTCATCAATTCAGGAAAATACCGCTTATCAAGATGGACAAAGTAATATTTTTCCCATTATGTCTCATTTTGAATGTAAAACGATTAGAGCCAAGCCCAATCTGACATACAGCTAGTTGCAGGACAAGGCAGCAGTAATTGCTCTTTATATTGTTTGCTTCCTTATTTGTGTTTCAATTTGTTTGTGCCGGATTAATGAGTGTGCCAATCAACTGAATTATAATAATGACACATTATTAAAGCACGTTCATGAAATCCATATCAAATTATTCTAATAGCGACAACAAACTACCTGTTTGTTATTGAGTATGTGTGGGGAGGTTGCTGAGGTGCACACATGGCTGCCTCTGGAGATGACTGGAGATGACTGGAGTCCAGACAACAAACCATCTGACACTAGTGGCCAGTGGCTTGCCTCAGAAGCTAGCTAAACTAGATTCATTTTCTTTCCTGCACAGTCATCGGCTTCCTTTTTAAGACATAGGTGGCAAGATTAACCTGCAGTTATCATCATATTATCATCAGATGACGTCTTAATTATGCTCCCCTGAGCTCCGACTCCGAGAGGTAATGAATTTCAGATCTATTTACCATCTATTTTATCTTATCGTGACTCGACGGTGTGTGGCTTCTCAAGGGGAGAACTATAAACCATGTGATTCAATACACCCAGGTTTTCTCTGCATCAAAGTATACAATGACAGAATAGGCCTTGATACTGTACTGCACCTTCACTCAGTCATGGAAGAGTGGCATCCGTTGAGTGTTTTGCCTATTAGCACAGTAACTGTGTGTGTGTGTGTGTGTGTGTGTGAGTGAGTGAGTGAGTGAGTGAGTGAGTGAGTGAGTGAGTGAGTGAGTGAGTGAGTGAGTGAGTGAGTGAGTGAGTGCGTGCGTGCGTGCGTGAGTGCGTGCGTGAGTGAGTGCGTGTGTTTTGGTCTCTCATTTGATGGAGAACAAGTGACGCAGGCACATAACTTTTATGGATCAGTCATAAATGTTAAGTGATCCGAAAGGAGGCAGAAAACAAACAATAATTTGTTTAACACTCCCCTTACACCTTATAAAGACAATAAACCCTTTAACACTCCCCTTACACCTTATAAAGACAATAAACCCTTTAACACTCCCCTTACACCTTATAAAGACAATAAACCCTTTAACACTCCCCTTACAACTTATAAAGACAATAAACCCTTTAACACTCCCCTTACACCTTATAAAGACAATAAACCTTTAACACTCCCCTTACACCTTATAAAGACAATAAACCCTTTAACACACCTTATAAAGACAAACCCTTTAACACTCCCCTTACACCTTATAAAGACAATAAACCCTTTAACACTCCCCTTACACCTTATAAAGACAAACCCTTTAACACTCCCCTTACACCTTATAAAGACAAACCCTTTAACACTCCCCTTACACCTTATAAAGACAATAAACCCTTTAACACTCCCCTTACACCTTATAAAGACAATAAACCCTTTAACACTCCCCTTACACCTTATAAAGACAATAAACCCTTTAACACTCCCCTTACACCTTATAAAGACAATAAACCCTTTAACACCTTACACCTTATAAAGACAAACCCTTTAACACTCCCCTTACACCTTATAAAGACAATAAACCCTTTAACACTCCCCTTACACCTTATAAAGACAATAAACCCTTTAACACTCCCCTTACACCTTATAAAGACAATAAACCCCTTAACACTCCCCTTACACCTTATAAAGACAATAAACCCTTTAACACTCCCCTTACACCTTATAAAGACAATAAACCCTTCAACACCCCTCTTACACCTTATAATGACAGTAAACCCTTTAAACCTCCCCTTACACCTTATATAGACAACCCAATACCAGCTGTATTATAAGGCACTTACTAATCTCGTCAGTTGGCTCTCTAGCACTTGAGCCTGGGGACGAGGTTAGGTAGTGACTAGTGTCACGTACAGCAGATAATTAGTGGTACACAACTAATTAATATCAAAAGTCTAACAATTACCCTTTGTACCCACAGTATTTTCCTGAATAATTGCCTACCTTGCTAGGGTGACAGGTAGGGCATTATCATTTAGGATCGGTCACCTACAGAGAAGGGTCAAGAGCTTCATCATCAGCTGTGACAGTGACACCTGGGATTTGGCATCAGTCCACAGTCCAACTACACCTTCTTCTCAACCACAATCAACTCCACTAGAATAGAATACAGAATCCACATGAGAATATCAGAATAGAAGAGGGGCCGTGTAAGGGTTGATGCTCAGTCAAGAGATGTTGCCTAATGCAATTGTGAGGTCTAATCAGCCACTTAATCAGCCCAGTATTGTTTCTCTGCCCTCCTCTATCCCATCAACCCCTATCCCTCCAATCCATCACCAAGAAGGTGAAAGCCACTGATTGCCTCCTCTATTCCATCCGTATCCAAGGTTACAGCATTAGGAACCTCAAGCACTACTAAGGCTCTGTTGATTGGGGTTGTCGCTAATTCATTTAGCACCCTATTGTTGAGGTGATTATGAGGGATGAAAATATTTTAAGGTTTATATTTGCCTTGGTAATGGCAACTACCCCTTTGACAGAAGAAGCAATTGAAGGGATTCCAATAGTGTCAACCTTCAGGTGCTGAAAAGCAGGATATGCCAATCAGATTCAAATGTGCATAACAGCATGGCCTTTTTCCTTAGCGTCTGTGTGACATCCCATAAACCTACTTTCCCCCTGGTATTATCCCCAAGGACAGAGTGTCTCTGTACAGGTGTCTATAGTGCTGAGCCACCCACACTCTTTCCCAGACAACAGCCACACCCATAGGGCAGATTACAGATCACTACCCCCTGAGAGGGGTCCTACCGCCAGGCACCTGCTGTCTCCACCAAAAGGGACAGCAACGGGCACAGCTTGGCACCAAACTTCCCACACAGCACATTTCTGCTCTCTCTGCATCTGGACAGGCACAGCTGTTCAGGAATAATTCTCGAAGCAAGTAGGTGAAGAGGATTCAGACTTCCCCTTCACAGTTTAACTCAACTCAACCCTCTCTGCCCCTTAACTTAAACTCTACTTTGGTTAGGGGAAAAGGGCGGCCAACTTTGAGAAAATGACATTGGGCATTATTACAGGAAACCATTACCCCTTCATTTCATTTTCCCCACTGAACGATGAGGCGTAAACCTGAAGCTGAAAGGCAGCGTGTCCCAAATACATCACAATGTCCGCCGAGCAGATGGCCGTCTAGCTGTGGCCCAGACCCACCACAGTAAAGCTGAATAATGCATGCACACCTCGCTGTGATCCAGCACATTCAATACACAAACGGATCGCTCTGCGCCTGGATGCAGCGCAAAACGCTTTTCTAAAAGCTCACTTTACCCAAGTCGTCTCCCATAAATAATATCCCCTCCAACATTCACATGCATAGAAATTGCAACTTGTTGGTTATAAGAGGGTGCGGTACGGGTGCACATTGAATGTCAATGCGGCGATGAATAAACAATGAATCTGTGGGATGGCTGCTCCCGGAGCAACGCTGAGCTGACAAGAGGGGTGTCTCGACCTCCTCAGGTCTCAGTAATTGTTTCTGCCACAGTGCAGGAAACCTCCCTGTCAGCTGTGATTTGATGGAGGCTTGTTTTCTCTTCATTTACAACAAAACACCCAGCAAACCAAAATTGGTTCTGTTAAATTTCCCAGAATATTCGTTAGATTGTGGCTAATGTTCTCAGAACACAAAAACTGTTCAGTTGTATAAAACATTTGCCTGACGTTACAAGAACGTTCCCAGAAAACATTAAAGATCCCCAGATTGTTTCATTATAGGAACAGTGTGGTGGTAACATTGTGGGGACATCACAAAGGATATCTTCCCAAAACACAAAAACTGTCCAGTTGTGTTGACGATAACAATGTTTCTAGTAGGTTGAAAAAACATTTGCATGATGTTGTAAGAATGTTCCCAGAACATATTTACTATGTTCTTTAAAAGTTCCTAAAACATGTATTTAGTTTATGGGGATATGACAAGAAATAGCTTCCCAAAACACGAAATCTTTCCGCTTGTAATTACATTTTTACAATGTTTGTAATAGGGTGCACAAAACCTTCCCTCAAAGTTGGAATGTTATTCCTATCTTCCCAGAATGATCAAATTGATTTTATAAACGGGGTGGTTTGAGCCCTGAATGCTGTGTCGTGACGTTGTATTAGTTCATGTGACGACTGTTGTTCATCGAATGATTAAAGTTTCTAATTGCGTGATTAACTGAAACAAGCAAAATTTAACTCATTAACCTAGTGCACCATGGAAAAACTATTTTTTATTGAGTTTCTATTTCCCAAATTAACTCAAAGAATATTAGAATATCGATTTTTACAACAGCCGCTAATTAACCAGTTTCCTCTACCAATCTCATTCTGAACGTTGTATAGCCCATGAATCTGCACGGACCCAGGTCTCACCAATGAGTTCGTACCACACCAATCTTAGTTGAATGTTTATTTACAAAAAAAAAAAAGCTAACATGATGATAAAAGATACACATAGACAAAACACATTATAGGCTATTGATTAGAACTTAGTATAACAGGCCAACACACTATGGCGCATGTTACCCAAAAGGGGAATTTCAAAGAGAGAGAGAGAAAAAAGAAAGTACACGAGAGAAATATACATTTGGGTGAATTTGTCAGCTATGCTATTCTAACCCTAGCCTTGCCCCAAACTGCCGCTCTTGTGGGTCAGAATATAATTATGTAATTACGTGGGGATGATCTCCGAGGATTCTCTGAGTGGACCGTCCAGACTGCTTGATGACTCACTACTCCGGCGCACCTATCTGATTGTCCTCCCGATGTCAGTGTCCTTTTGGCTTAGGAGTCTGTTCCCTCACCCTTTGCTCTGGAAGGGGTCTTCTGATGACAGACAGCTCTGTAGCTCAGAGCTCACAGAATAGGAATGAAACCCTTTAGATACCACGATTCGATGGAAGATGGAGGCTAGGTGGTTTGACTTGAATTCACCCGCTTAGACACAGCTACTCATCCGTAGCTTGGGTAGAAAAGGATTTCTTTGTCTTCAAACTTGCGTTGCGTTCTGGGTTCGTTGACTTTTTAGACCTTGGGTCACGTAGTCTCCCTGTCAATTTTATACTCACAGGTTTTATACCCTTGGGTCAGAAGTGGGCGTAACCACCTTTAGGGCAATTCTCTGGGCGTACCAAGTTAATGAGGCAAGGTTGAGATTTTATTCAAATCCAATTTTAGACAACTAACTTAACATTTAATCTTCCCCAAAAGATTCTCTTTGATTTGGATATTTTCCATACAACGTACAATGTATAAACATCAAACATATACTCGGAAAACTCTTCACATTAAAATGTTTTCGTAATAACGTCATCTATTAACCTTTAATAACAAATTAAAAATGACATACATTTTCATATTCCATCTATCGTCATGACCACCATTGTGGCTGACAGAAACCATTGTTCCAAAGTCCCTTTATTTCATGTTTAATTTTCTGAGGCTGGTTCTCCATAGTCACAGGACAAAGGAATTTGTCTGTGGCCTGAGATTTACCAGGGGCGTGAGGGGCCATAAAACCCCCCACATCTTCAGACACATAGATCTCTCCTCCTCTGTTGGTGTTGAGAGATAATCTGTAGGGTTGTGGTCTCCTGTAACCTGACATGGTCAGGACAGTCATGACAGCTGATTGGTTGAAAGCCAAAGACCACAACCTGGAAGTCAGAGTAAAGGTGTGAACAACTTTATATTTGACTTGGTCCCATCTCAGTGGCGCATTGGATTAAGTCCAGGGATAACACTCCAAGCTTCCAGGTTCACTCACTGCTTGTGACTATCAACAAAATACTGTAAAACTATGTTTTCAATAAATGTCTAATAAATTGTGATTGTGATATTAATAAATTGAAATGTGATTCCAAATAATTGCCATACTGTATGTGCAGAACATTGGAGATTTTTTAAATTTATTGTTGAAATATGTTTTTAGAACAATTCTGGAACATCATTTCATAATAACCTTGTTTCTTGTCTGTTGTTATAGGTGTTAGTAGTTTTACAGTAGCTCCATCAACAAGTGAATATTCCAGGAATGTTTTTTTCGAACAACTTCAAGTGCTCCAGCATTTTAGTGCTGAAGTACAGTACCATGGCCTCCCGGGTGGCGCAGTGGTTAAGGGCGCTGTACTGCAGCGTCAGCTGTGCCACCAGAGACTCTGGGTTTGCGCCCAGGCTCTGTTGTAACCGGGAGGTCCGTGGGGCGACGCACAATTGGCCTAGTGTCGTCCGGGTTAGGGAGGGTTTGGCCGGTAGGGATATCCTTGTCTCATCGCGCACCAGCGACTCCTGTGGCAGGCCGGGCGCAGTGCACACTAACCAAGGTTGCCAGGTGCGCGGTGTTTCCTCTGACACATAGGTGCGGCTACCTTCTGGGTTGGATGCGCGTGTTAAGAATCAAATCAAATCGAATCAAATCAAATTTTATTTGTCACATACACATGGTTAGCAGATGTTAATGCGAGTGTAGCGAAATGCTTGTGCTTCTAGTTCCGACAATGCAGTAATAACGAGCAAGTAATCTAACTAACAATTCCAAAAAAACTACTGTCTTATACACAGTGTAAGGGGATAAAGAATATGTACATAAGGATATATGAATGAGTGATGGTACAGAGCAGCATAGGCAAGATACAGTAGATGATATCGAGTACAGTATATACATATGAGATAAGTATGTAAACCAAGTGGCATAGTTAAAGTGGCTAGTGATACATGTATTACATAAGGATGCAGTCGATGATATAGAGTACAGTATCAACGTATGCATATGAGATGAACAATGTAGGGTTAGTAACATTATATAAGGTAGCATTGTTTAAAGTGGCTAGTGATATATTTACATCATTTCCGATCAATTCCCATGATTAAAGTGGCTGGAGTAGAGTCAGTGTCATTGACAGTGTGTTGGCAGTAGCCACTCAATGTTAGTGGTGGCTGTTTAACAGTCTGATGGCCTTGAGATAGAAGCTGTTTTTCAGTCTCTCGGTCCCAGCTTTGATGCACCTGTACTGACCTCGCCTTCTGGATGACAGCGGGGTGAACAGGCAGTGGCTCGGGTGGTTGATGTCCTTGATGATCTTTATGGCCTTCCTGTAGCATCGGGTGGTGTAGGTGTCCTGGAGGGCAGGTAGTTTGCCCCGGTGATGCGTTGTGCAGACCTCACTACCCTCTGGAGAGCCTTACGGTTGAGGGCGGTGCAGTTGCCATACCAGGCGGTGATACAGCCCGCCAGGATGCTCTCGATTGTGCATCTGTAGAAGTTTGTGAGTGCTTTTGGTGACAAGCCGAATTTCTTCAGCCTCCTGAGGTTGAAGAGGCGCTGCTGCCCCTTCCTCACGATGCTGTCTGTGTGAGTGGACCAATTCAGTTTGTCTGTGATGTGTATGCCGAGGAACTTAAAACATGCTACCCTAGCCACTACTGTTCCATCGATGTGGATGGGGGTGTTCCCTCTGCTGTTTCCTGAAGTCCACAATCATCTCCTTAGTTTTGTTGACGTTGAGTGTGAGGTTATTTTCCTGACACCACACTCCGAGGGCCCTCACCTCCTCCCTGTAGGCCGTCTCGTCGTTGTTGGTAATCAAGCCTACCACTGTTGTGTCGTCCGCAAACTTGATTATTGAGTTGGAGGCGTGCATGGCCACGCAGTCGTGGGTGAACAGGGAGTACAGGAGAGGGCTCAGAACGCACCCTTGTGGGGCCCCAGTGTTGAGGATCAGCGGGGAGGAGATGTTGTTGCCTACCCTCACCACCTGGGGGCGGCACGTCAGGAAGTCTAGTACCCAGTTGCACAGGGCGGGGTCGAGACCCAGGGTACTATGGTGTTGAATGCCGAGCTGTAGTCGATGAACAGCATTCTCACATAGGTATTCCTCTTGTCCAGATGGGTTAGGGCAGTGTGCAGTGTGGTTGAGATTGCATCGTCTGTGGACCTATTTGGGCGGTAAGCAAATTGGAGTGGGTCAAGGGTGTCAGGTAAGGTGGAGGTGATATGGTCCTTGACTAGTCTCTCAAAGCACTTCATGATGACGGATGTGAGTGCTACGGGGCGGTAGTCGTTTAGCTCAGTTACCTTAGCTTTCTTGGGAACAGGAACAATGGTGACCCTCTTGAAGCATGTGGGAACAGCAGACTGGTATAGGGATTGATTGAATATGTCCGTAAACACACCGGCCAGCTGGTCTGCGCATGCTCTGAGGGCGCGGCTGGGGATGCCGTCTGGGCCTGCAGCCTTGCGAGGGTTAACACGTTTAAATGTCTTACTCACTTCGGCTGCAGTGAAGGAGAGACCGCATGTTTCCGTTGCAGGCCGTGTCAGTGGCACTGTATTGTCCTCAAAGCGGGCAAAAAGTTATTTAGTCTGCCTGGGAGCAAGACATCCTGGTCCATGACTGGGCTGGGTTTCTTCCTGTAGTCCGTGATTGACTGTAGACCCTGCCACATGCCTCTTGTGTCTGAGCCGTTGAATTGAGATTCTACTTTGTCTCTGTACTGGCGCTTAGCTTGTTTGATAGCCTTGCGGAGGGAATAGCTGCACTGTTTGTATTCAGTCATGTTACCAGACACCTTGCCCTGATTAAAAGCAGTGGTTCGTGCCTTCAGTTTCACACGAATGCTGCCATCAATCCACGGTTTCTGGTTAGGGAATGTTTTAATCGTTGCTATGGGAACGACATCTTCAACGCACGTTCTAATGAACTCGCACACCGTATCAGCGTATTCGTCAATGTTGTTGTCTGACGCAATACGAAACATCTCCCAGTCCACGTGATGGAAGCAGTCTTGGAGTGTGGAGTCAGCTTGGTCGGACCAGCGTTGGACAGACCTCAGCGTGGGAGCTTCTTGTTTTAGTTTCTGTCTGTAGGCAGGGATCAACAAAATGGAGTCGTGGTCAGCTTTTCCGAAAGGGGGCGGGGCAGGGCCTTATATGCGTCGCGGAAGTTAGAGTAACAATGATCCAGGGTCTTTCCACCCCTGGTTGCGCAATCGATATGCTGATAAAATTTAGGGAGTCTTGTTTTCAGATTAGCCTTGTTAAAATCCCCAGCTACAATGAATGCAGCCTCCGGATAAATTGTTTCCAGTTTGCAGAGAGTTAAATAAAGTTTGTTCAGAGCCATCGATGTGTCTGCTTGGGGGGATATATACAGCTGTGATTATAATCGAAGAGAATTCTCTTGGTAGATAATGCGGTCTACATTTGATTGTGAGGAATTCTAAATCAGGTGAACAGAAGGATTTGAGTTCCTGTATGTTTCTTTCATCACACCATGTCACGTTGGCCATAAGGCATACGCCCCCGCCCGTCTTCTTACCAGAAAGATGTTTGTTTCTGTCGGCGCGATGCGTGGAGAAACCCGCTGGCTGCACCGCTTCGGATTGCGTCTCTCCAGTTAGCCATGTTTCCGTGAAGCAGAGAACGTTACAGTCTCTGATGTCCCTCTGGAATGCTACCCTTGCTCGGATTTCATCAACCTTGTTGTCAAGAGACTGGACATTGGCAAGAAGAATGCTAGGGAGTGGTGCACGATGTGCCCGTCTCCGGAGTCTGACCAGAAGACCGCTTCGTTTCCCTCTTTTTCTGAGTCGTTTTTTTTTTTTTTTTGGTCGCTGCATGGGATCCACTCGGTTACACTGGTTGTAAGGCAGAACACAGGATCCGCATCGCGAAAAACATATTCTTGGTCGTACTGATGGTGAGTTGACGCTGATCTTATATTCAGTAGTTCTTCTCGGCCGTATGTAATGAAACCTAAGATGACCTGGGGTACTAGTGTAAGAAATAACACGTAAAAAAACAAAAAACTGCATAGTTTCCTAGGAACGCGAAGCGAGGCGGCCATCTCTGTCGGCGCCGGAAGTACAAGTACAATACAAGCAGTGCGGCTTGGTTGGGTTGTGTATTGGAGCACGCATGACTTTCAACCTTCGTCTCTCCCGAGCCCGTACGGGAGTTGTAGCAATGAGACAAGATAGTAGCTACTAACAATTGGATAGCATAAAATTGGGGAGAAAAAGGGGTAAAATTAAAAAAATATATAGAGAATATACCAGCCAAAGTTTTGAATAATAGTGAAGACATCCAAACTATGAAATAACACAAGTGGAATCATGTAGTAACCAAAAAAGTGCTAAACAAATCAAAATAGATTTTATATTTGAGACTTCAAAGTAGCCACACTTCACCTTGATGACAGGTTTGCACACTCTTGGCATTCCCTCAACCAGCTTCATGAAGTAGTCACCTGGAATGCATTTAAATTAACAGGTGTGCCTTGATAAAAGTTAATTTTGTGTGTTTGAGCCATTCAGTTATGTTGTGACAAGGTAGGGGTGATATACAGAAGACAGCCCTATTTGTTAAAAGTCCATATTATGGAAAGAACAGCTCAAATCAGCAAAGAGAAACTTTGAAAGTTTTTTCAAATGCAGTCGCAAAAACCATCAAGTGCTATGATGAAACTGGCTCTCATGAGGACCGCCACGGAAAAGGAAGACCCAGAGTTACCACTGCTGCAGAGGATAAGTTCATTAGAGTTTCCAGCCTCAGAAATTATAAATGTTTCACAGAGTTCAAGTAACAGACATATCTCAACATCAACTGTTCAGAGACTGCATGAATCATGCCTTCGTGTTCGATTGCTGCAAAGAAACCACTACTAAACGACACCGATAATGACAAGAAACTTCCTTGGGCTAAGAAACACAAGCAATGGATGGCTGCCTCCTCTATGCTTCCCCCCGTGAAGCATGGAAGAGGTGGTGTGATGATGTGGGGGTGCTTTGCTGGTGACGCTGTCAGTGGTTTATTTAGAATTCAAGACACACTTAACCAGCATGGCTACCTCAGCATTCTGCAGCGATACGCCATCACATCTGGTTTGTGCTTAGTGGGACTATCATTTGCTTTTCAACAGGACAATGACACAACACACCTCCAGGCTGTGTAAGGGCTATTTGACCAAGAAGGAGAGTGATGGAATGCTGCATCAGAGGACCTGGCCTCCACAATCACCCGAACTCAAACCAATTGAGATGGTTTGGGGTGAGTTGGACCGCAGAGGGAAAGAAAACCAGTCAACAAGTTCTCGGCATATGTGGGAACTCCTTCAAGACTGGTGGAAACACATTCAAGATGAAGCTGGTTGAGAGAATGCCAAGAGTGTGCAAAGCTGTCATCAAGCCAAAGGGTGGCTAATTTGAAGAATCTCAAATACTAAATATATTTTGATTTAACACATGTTTGGTTACTACATGATTCCACATGTGTTATTTCATAGTTTTGATGTCTTCACTACTATTCTACAATGTAGAAAATAGTTTAAAAAATAAATTAAAAAATAAAGAAAAACCCTTGAATGAGTAGTTGCGTCCAAACGTTTGACTGGCACTAGATGTTAAGGGGGCATTTGTAGAATCCTCATGTCAATGTCAGACTATAACTTCACGAGACCATTGTAGGAATATTATTGCTGTTATGGGTGTTTTGAATAACATCCATCAATATTAGCAGAACGTTCCTGTAATGTTTCCTCAGAACCACTTCTATTGCTCCCACATTTGTTGCGGCAGTATGTTTTATGAAGAACATTGTGTTATTACATTCCCTGGCAACAAAATCAACCTCAAGGGAATCTTCTGTGGTAGTTTTTACAGATTGAGAACACTTGAGTGGATGTTAACACATTCCAAGAGTATTTCATTTTGAACTTTTTTCTTAGAAAATAAACATTTGTATGTTTGTGGGATGTTAACAACCTAATGTTAGCTCAAACCTGAACTAGTATGTGGGCCAAGTAGTCAATGAATATGATAAGCTGCTCTCTGCCCAGAAAGTGTTATGTCAATATACGTTCGTTACTCACCAAATATGCATACCCTGCTTGCATACCCTGCTTGCAACTATCATGATTTACTGCCAAAAAAGGGAGGGGGGTGTACAGTTGAAGTCGGAAGTTTACATACACTTAGGTTGGAGTCTTTAAAACTCTTTTTCAACCATTCCACAAATGTCTTGTTAACAAACTAGTTTTGGCAAGTCGGTTAGGACATCTACTTAGGACATCTGCATGAAACAAGTAATTTTTCCAACAATTGTTTACAGATTATTTCACTTATAAATCATTGTATCACAATTCCAGTGGGTCAAACGTTTACATACACAAAGTTGACTGCCTTTAAACAGCTTGTAAAATTCCAGAAAATGTCATGGCTTTAGAAGCTTCTGATAGGCTAATTGACATAATTTGAGTCAATTGGAGGTGTACTTGTGGATGTATTTCAAGGCCTACCTTCAAACTCAGTGCCTCTTTGTTTGACATCATGGGAAAAACAAAAGAAATCAGCCAAGAAATTGTAGACCTTCACAAGTCTGGTTCATCCTTGGGAGCAATTTCCAAGCGCCTGAGGGTACCACATTCATCTGTACAAACAATAGTATGCAAGTATAAACACCATGGGACCACGCAGCCTTCATACCGCTCAGGAATGAGACGCGTTCTGTCTCCTAGAGATGAACGTACTTTGGTGCTAAATGTGCAAATCAATCCCAGAACAACAGCAAAGGACCTTGTGAAGATGCTGGAGGAAACAGGTACAAATGTATCTATATCCACAGTAAAATGAGTCCTATATCAACATAACCAGAAAGGCCTCTCAACAAGAAAGAAGCCACTGCTCCAAAACCGTCATAAAAAAGCCAGACTACGATTTGCAACTGCACATGGGGACAAAGACCATACTTTTTGGAGAAATGTCCTCTGGTCTGATGAAACAAAAATAGAACCATTTGGCCATAATGACCATCGTTAAGTTTGGAGGAAAAATGGGGATGCTTGCAAGCTGAAGAACACCATCCCAACCGTGAAGTACGGGAGTGGCAGCATCATGTTGTGGGGGTGCTTTGCTGCAAGAGGGACTGGTGCACATCACAAAAAAGATCAGCATCATGAGGGATGAAAATTATGTGGATATATTGAAGCAACGTCTCAAGACATTAAAGCTTGGTCGCAAATGGGTCTTCCAAATGGACAATGACCCCCAAGCATACTTCCAAAGTTGTGGCAAAATGGCTTAAGGACAACAAAGTCAAGTTATTGGAGTGGCCATCACAAAGTCCTGACCACAATCCTATAGAACATTTGTGGGCAGAACTGAAAAAGCGTGTGTGAGCAAGGAGGCCTACAAACCTGACTCAGTTACACCAGCTCTGTCAGGATGAATGGGCCAAAAGTCACCCAACTTATTGTGGGAAGCTTGTGGAAGGCTACCAGAAACAATTGACCCAAGTTAAACAATTTAAATGCTACCAAATACTAATTGAGTGGATGTAAACTTCTGACCCACTGGGAATGTGATGAAATAAATAAAAGCTTAAATAAATCACTCTACTGTTATTCTGATATTTCACATTCTTAAAATAAAGTAGTGATCCTAACTGACCTAACACGGGGAATTTTTACTAGGATTAAATGTCAGGAATTGTGTAACACTGAGTTTAAATGTGTTTGGCTAAGGTGTATGTAAACTTCCGACTTCAACCGTATATGCCTTATCTGGTCATAACGCTTGCAGAGTTGGTGAATGGTAACTTGAATGGTAGCTTTCTGAGCAGAGAAGATCTCGTCATATTCATTGTCTCCTCTGCCCAGATACTGGCTCAGCTCAAACCCTAACTAAACTTAGTTTGAGTGTTCGCTAATGTTCTGAGAATGTTCCCGGTTTGCTGAATGATTTATTCCTAATTTTGCACTAGCAGTTTCCTTGGATATGGATGACAGATCAAGGGGAGAGGATGCATTTACATCTTTTCAGAAGTTGTCAGTTTTGTCTATGCTAATTAGATCATGTTTGGGAAAGAAATTGTCACTGTTGTGTGTATAGTAATACCACTACACATTTAAGGAATGAGAGATTTTATGAAAAACTGATTCAAAGTGATTATAAAATTTTGAAAAACTTGTTCTTTCTCCACTAGAGATTCAGAGAAACATTATAAGGGAACCACTTTCTCTGCGATACTGCAGTGCCCTCTGCTGTCCAATGGCTAAACTTCTCTGAATCTGCAAGATAGCAAATTCCCAGTGAGTATGCATTTTTGCTCCAACCAATAACTTAAATGTGCATTCCCATTAACAAAATGGTTTAAAAAAGTAATACATTCTGACAATTTTTCATAGTATGCTATAGATATTATTTATTTTTTATTTATATTCTAATGAAAAAACAACATTAAAATGTCTTAGCAATATCTCCTCATTTACAGAGGGTTGGGTTTGAAATAACATATTTAATGAATACAAAACTATAAGAAAAGAACAAAGCAACAGTTAAAACATGACATACCATTAAAATATCCCTACAAAGAGAGAAACGTATGTCCTCTCATAATACACCACAATGTCATGAAGCATCACAGCTTCCTGTTAATGTGAGAAGTGCATTGACATACACTTTCACATTTGCAGCACATGTACACATTTGGAAGTTATTTATTCTGGTAAGATGACAGATGGACCCTAACTGTGGTCACAGTCCTCCTTGCTCCTTAATCTTTCCATGTCTGAGTGTTTTGTGAAGGTGAGAGCCGTTGAAGAAATGTCCTCTGTGTCTTCCACTATTGTATGAACTAAATAACACCAAAAGTGCGAATGTTACTAAACACCTTCAGTGGAGAATCAGTGGAATTGCAAAACATAAAACTCAAGGAGCTCTACGCATGGTTCTCATTTACTATAATTCTTAAAAAGTGCATGTTTAGGATGATCTAAATAAACTAGGCAAACAATATCACGTTGGCAGTAGGCCAAATAAGACATTATATCTTAGAATATTATTGCTCATAAGATTAACAATATTTGGCAGATATTTAAAATGGTATTTTCTGTTTGTTGGACAATATTATCTCATGGACATGAAATTATAATTAACCTTTGGGCATAAAAATGATTTAAAAAAACCTTCATAAACCATTGCACAAAACAAGCTTTCAAAATCTCCGTTACCAGTCCCATTGTATTTAATGAGAAAAGAATGTACCTCTTTCTTTGCTATCTACACGTTACCAACAGTATGACCCCACCCATTTGTGTCAACTCAACATTTTCTTAAAAACAGTTTATGAAGGTTTATATCTGTATGTATTTTTTCCATTTTTATAAACATCAACATTAATCTGTTGAGTTGGAGATGTATGCCAAACTGGCCTTAGCTTCTGGTGTGATTAGAGGACTGAATCACTCAGCGTAGACTCCAGCTTGCGGCTTGAGGCCTGACTGCAGGAAGGCGCCGTGGCCCCCTAGGGCCTGGGACAGCAGTCTGTGGCTGTGTGGGGGCATGCAGCCGTGGCCAGGGAACGGCCCTGGCATGGCCTTACTAGACCCTGAGGGTTTGGGCTTGGGAGCTGGGTAGTACCCCTCCAGGTTATCATAGTGAGAGGGCATGGCCTTCGTGCTCTGAGTTCTCCTGTGGGGCTGGGTGGAAAAGAGCCCAGGGTGATCTGGTTCCACAGGTGATTTGACATGGTGGTAGTATCGAGGCTCTTTGATGCTCTGTGATCGCTGTCTCCTGGGTATGCTTGGTTTTAATTGGGCAGAGTAGTTATTAGCAGCATTACCCATCATTACTTTGTCCTGGTCACAACCTCTATTAGGACCACCCTCACCCTGCTCCACGTTCTTAACATCTAGGAGCATGGGGACGTTGCAATGCTGTGGTTGATGTCGTTGAGAGGTGCCCTGCTTGGACTGGGTTCTCCTGGAGACACTCTCTCTCCTGGGAGGGACTGGTTCCTCACCTGGCCAATGACCCCTCTGGTGCCTGATGTAATCACTAGGGTCTGAAAGCTGCTGGCCAGGGGAGATTGGGGACATGGCAGGTACTTCACGTTGGCTGTCCACTCTGTCGATGGCCAGCAGGCAGGCATTACCTGGGTCTGACCTGCTTCTGGTGTGACTGATATCTCTGCCCCTGATGTCACTCTGTGGGAGGGGACGATCCAGGTTCTCATAAGGAGACATGATAGGGCCCTGGGTCCTCTGCCTGGCTCTATTCTCTTGTCTGATTGGATGATAGACTAGTCTGTCACAACCCTCTGGGTGGTCCCAGGACTCGTAAATGACTCGCTCTAGATCCCTACTCTCCAAGAAGAGTTCTCTTTTTGCAGGTGGGATGTTGTTTGAAGGGCGATAGTGGTAGCCAGGATGTCCACTATCCCTAGTAGAGCGCATGGTGTATGACTGACTGTGTCGGATACGGCTCGTCCTGTAAGGGTCCACATAGTAGTAAGACTCCTCTAGAGGCGCTGCGTCTGAATAGGAGCTGTAGCGGTACTGAACGCGTCCATTCTCAAAGTACGGCTGCAGGGGTTGGACACCTGACTGGACTAGCCTCTGGCACTCCTTTTCTTGGACAGCTGGACGTTGGACATAGAACAGGATGTCTGGGGGTAGGACTTCAGTTTCTGCCGGTTGAACACAACTAGGTTGCTGGGCATGGAAGGAGCGTGCCCTGCGGATGACCGGGTACCCCGGGGCTCTCTCCTCAGTCCTCTGCCATTGTCCCCTGGATCTGTGGTGGCCGCTGGAGCTGTGCTCCTCCCTGGGTTGGGGTTGACCTCTGTACTGGGGGGAGGAAGATGGGTGGTGCCGGAGGCCTAAAGTGCTGTAGCAGCTGTCAGACATGGGTTTGTACATGCTTTTGGGCCCTGCCAGGTGGGGAGGGAGACAGCCAGGCCGAAGATGGTGAGGTCCAGATACCTGTCCTGCTGGATTGACCCGATGATGTCTGTACAAATCTTCAGCCTCCCTCATAGCTCTCTCTTCATCAGAGCTGTACTGATGGACTAAGGACGGCAGAGGAGGACATGAAGGGATCTCCTCCACAGACCCTGGCATGGACGCCTCAGCCAGAACAGTCCGATAGTTATAGGCATTGACAGAGTCAGTGTTAGCGAGGACAGCGGCGGCTAACGGGCTCTGAATGGAGCAGACTGATTGAAAGGGAGGGGAGACCCTACCACTGAGATACAAGGAGGAAACCGTCTGAGGGTGAACAGGTCTCACAGCTCCCAGGGGCCTGTCTCTCCCTCCTCTCTGGTCCCTCACCTCTGTGCTGCCTTGCAGTAGAGCTCCAGCTTCTAAGGGACTGACAGTGGGAGTGAAGTTACTCATAGCCACTTGTCCCTCAGGGGCCTGTTTTCTCGCATGGCTAGGGAAACGGCCACAAGGACTCTCAACTGATATACCAGCCAAGGGTAAGAGGGGGGATGGAGAAGAGACCTTGAGGTCGCCATAATCCTTAGAGCAGGGTTGGAGGTGGAGAACAGAGGGCCGTGGGGGTCTGTCCAGGGGATGGGGGGTGTCCTGTCTCTGGAGAGGGTAGGGGGGCTGGGTGCTCCTCCTCTGGGAGGTCAGAGTAGCCTTCTGGGCAGACTCAGCCAGGGCCAGGGCCAGCCTGCGGGCAGCCATCGTCAACGGAGGGTGAGGAGGGAGGACAGACACTGAATTCACAAGCCTATCTGTTCCTGGGGAGGCATAAGACAAACAATGCTGCTACAGTATGACAGGACAAACAACGCTGTGATCAGACATGAGGGGACAACACATAGAATAATACCATAAGAACTTCAGCTAACAACGGAACACAATAAGAACTATACACATTAGTGATAAACTGTAGATTTAAAAGGGCTTTGCAAATAAAATGAAAAAAAATGTCATTTGTTTTTAATGTGCCACTGACCTGGATCCTGAGGGTTTTGTGAAGCCAGGCTGTCTGTGAAAGTTGATGCGAAGCTTGGAGGGCTGGGGAGCCGGCAGGGAGCCCTGGCCTCACTCCCCTCCCCACTCACTAGTTGGGCCTCACACAGATCCAGAGGTGGAGGGGAGGAGGACTCACCACCCTGGGTGTCTGAGACACAGCGTGGGGCAGAGATACACACAGTGTGCACATCTGTTTCAACCACAGGGGGGGACGTAGAGGACCTCCGTCTGAGTTTGGGGGAGACGACCTGAGCCACTTTCTTTTTCTCCCCTCTTTTCCTATGGACTGGGGTGACGTCAGGGGACTGGGAGTTACTGAGGACTTTGAGGGATGAAGAGATGGGCTCTGATTCACTGGAACCCCTGACATTCTTCCTCCAGTTGACGCTTGCTTTGCGTTGAGGAGCGGATTTAGCTGTTGGTGGGCTCAGTGGGCTGCACTGGAAGGACATGGGGTCAAAATCCAGAAAGGCCATGCCAGGGGCTGGAAGACAGAGGTCAAGGTCATCCTCCTGATGTGGAGAGGACACACCAGCTGGGTCATAGACAGGACCATCAGCACCATTATGGCCATCCTTGGCCTGTTTGTGGTAGCGGTCGCCTTTGTCCCTGGCATCACACAGGTCATCCCTGAATGCGGTGGAGAGGGCATCGCTGGTAGAGCGTGGTCTAGGGGGGCGGTACATCTGGGGCTCCCCTAGAACAAATAGACAAATAGTATGCATTACTGTTCAGAGGCAGACTTAAACAGACAACATAAAAATAAAGGTAACAAACAAATTATTACTCTAAATTTGTTTATCAAGTATTATGAAACACAGGTACTGACAGGATTGAAAGTGTGACTGGGGGCATATTGACCTTCCACATTGTGCAAAGAGGTGAGAGATTCTTCACTTTTGGTGGAGCGCAGTGTCCCACTATCCCCTCTTCCACCTGAATAATATGGAAGTACAAACTGAAGTTGAAAATAGACTTCTTTAAAAAAACATGACTTCATCACATCACCCAAGTGGAAAAAACACCCATACATTTAACCACAGAGACATGACTGGGAGGTATTTTATAACATGGCTGTGAAGAAAGTCCTTATGGTTGTTTACAGTACTGGATGGTGACAGTGTAGTGCTGGTTGAGGCCTGACCTGGCAGCGCGATGCTCTTTATCTCATTGGGTTCGCTGGGGTGACGCTTCAGCTTGCGTTTGGAAGTCATGGAGGAGGACTTGCCCAGGTGGAAGAATGAACGCCAGCTTCCCACTGGGGACTTCTTCACCTTCCCAGGAGCCCTCTTACTATAACACAACATGCCCCGTGACTAAAGCGGAATGTACAGGGTGATCAGAGACATACAGTACCAGTCAAATGTTTGGACACCCCTACTCATTCCAGGGTATACTTTAATTTTACTATTTTCTACAACAAAACTACAAAATAACACTTATGGAATCATGTAGTAACCAAAAGAAGTGTTAAACTAATCTTAATATGTTATATTTGAGATTCTTCAAAGTAGCCATCCTTTGCCTTGATGACAGCTTTGCACTCTTGGCATTCTCTCAACCAGCTTCACCTGGAATGCTTTTCTAACAGTCTTGAAGGAGTTCCCACAAATCAAATCAAATCATCAAATTTTATTTGTCACATACACATGGTTAGCAGATGTTAATGCGAGTGTAGCGAAATGCTTGTGCTTCTAGTTCCGACAATGCAGTAATAACCAACAAGTAATCTAACTAACAATTCCAAAACTACTGTCTTATACACACAAGTGTAAGGGGATAAAGAATATGTACATAAAGATATATGGATGAGTGATGGTACAGAGCGGCATAGGCAAGATACAGTAGATGGTATCGCAGCCACTCAATGTTAGTGGTGGCTGTTTAACAGTCTGATGGCCTTGAGATAGAAGCTGTTTTTCAGTCTCTCGGTCCCAGCTTTGATGCACCTGTACTGACCTCGCCTTCTGGATGATAGCGGGGTGAACAGGCAGTGGCTCGGGTGGTTGATGTCCTTGATGATCTTTATGGCCTTCCTGTAACATCGGGTGGTGTAGGTGTCCTGGAGGGCAGGTAGTTTGCCCCCGGTGATGCGTTGTGCAGACCTCACTACCCTCTGGAGAGCCTTACGGTTGTGGGCGGAGCAGTTGCCGTACCAGGTGGTGATACAGCCCGCCAGGATGCTCTCGATTGTGCATCTGTAGAAGTTTGTGAGTGCTTTTGAGGTTGAGGTTGCCTCCTGAGGTTGAAGAGGCGCTGCTGCGTCTTCTTCACGATGCTGTCTGTGTGGGTGGACCAATTCAGTTTGTCTGTGATGTGTATGCCGAGGAACTTAAAACTTGCTACCCTCTCCACAACTGTTCCATCGATGTGGATAGGGGGGCGTTCCCTCTGCTGTTTCCTGAAGTCCACAATCATCTCCTAAGTTTTGTTGACGTTGAGTGTGAGGTTATTTTCCTGACACCACACTCTGAGGGCCCTCACCTCCTCCCTGTAGGCCGTCTCGTCGTTGTTGGCAATCAAGCCTACCACTGTTGTGTCGTCCGCGGTGATATGGTCCTTGACTAGTCTCTCAAAGCACTTCATGATGACGGATGTGAGTGCTACGGGGCCGTAGTCGTTTAGCTCAGTTACCTTAGCTTTCTTGGGAACAGGAACAATGGTGGCCCTCTTGAAGCATGTGGGAACAGCAGACTGGGATAGGGATTGATTGAATATGTCCATAAACACACCAGCCAGCTGGTCTGCGCATGCTCTGAGGGCGCGGCTGGGGATGCCGTCTGGGCCTGCAGCCTTGCGAGGGTTGACACGTTTAAATGTTTTACTCACCTCGGCTGCAGTGAAGGAGAGGCCGCATGTTTTGGTTGCAGGCCGTGTCAGTGGCACTGTATTGTCCTCAAAGCGGGCAAAAAAGTTATTTAGTCTGCCTGGGAGCAAGACATCCTGGTCCGTGACGGGGCTGGTTTTCTTTTTGTAATCCGTGATTGACTGTAGACGCTGCCACATGCCTCTTGTGTCTGAGCTGTTGAATTGAGATTCTACTTTGTCTCTATACTGACGATTAGCTTGTTTGATTGCCTTGCGGAGGGAATAGCTACACTGTTTGTATTCGGTCATGTTACCCGTCACCTTGCCCTGATTAAAAGCAGTGGTTCGCGCTTTCAGTTTCACGCGAATGCTGCCATCAATCCATGGTTTCTGGTTTGGGAATTTTTTAATCGTTGCTATGGGAACGACATGTTCAACGCACGTTCTAATGAACTCGCACACGGAATCAGCGTATTCGTCAATGTTGTTGTCTGACGCAATACGAAACATATCCCAGTCTACGTGATGGAAGCAGTCTTGGAATGTGGAATCAGATTGGTCGGACCAGCGTTGAACAGACCTCAGCGTGGGAGCTTCTTGTTTTAGTTTCTGTCTGTAGGCAGGGATCAACAAAATGGAGTCGTGGTCAGCTTTTCCGAAAGGAGGGCAGGGCAGGGCCTTATATGCGTCGCGGAAGTTAGAATAGCAGTGATCCAAGGTTTTGCCAGCCCTGGTTGCGCAATCGATATGCTGATACAATTTAGGGAGTCTTGTTTTCAGATTAGCCTTGTTAAAATCCCCAGCTACAATGAATGCAGCCTCAGGATGTATGGATTCCAGTTTGCAAAGAGTCAAATAAAGTTTGTTCAGTGCCATCGATGTGTCTGCTTGGGGGGGAATATATACGGCTATGATTATAGTCGAAGAGAATTTTCTTGGTAGATAATGCGGTCGACATTTGATTGTGAGGAATTCTAAATCAGGTGAACAGAAGGACTTGAGTTCCTGTATGCTTTTGTGACCACACCACGTCTCGTTAGCCATAAGGCATACGCCCCCGCCCCTCTTCTTACCAGAAAGATGTTTGTTTCTGTCGGCGCGATGCGTGGAGAAACCAGCTGGCTGCACCGACTCCGATAGCGTCTCTCCAGTGAGCCATGTTTCCGTGAAGCAAAGAACGTTACAGTCTCTGATGTCCCTCTGGAATGCTACCCTTGCTCGGATTTCATCAACCTTGTTGTCAAGAGACTGGACATTGGCGAGAAGTATACTGGGGAGTGGTGCACGATGTGCCCGTCTCCGGAATCTGACCAGAAGACCGCTACGTTTCCCTCTTTTACGAAGTCGTTTTTTTTTGGGTCGCCGGCTGGGATCCATTCCGTTGTCCTGGGTGAAAGGCAGAACACAGGATCCGCTTCGCGAAAGTCATATTCTTGGTCGTACTGATGGTGAGTTGACGCTGCTCTTATATTCAGTAGTTCTTCTCGACTGTATGTAATGAAACCTAAGATGACCTGGGGTACTAATGCAAGAAATAACACGTAAAAAAACAAAAAACTGCATAGTTTCCTAGGAACGCGAAGCGAGGCGGCCATCTCTGTCGGCGCCGGAGCATTTGTTGGCTGCTTTTCCTTCACTCTGTGGTCCAACTCATCTCAACTGGGTTGAGGTCAGGTGATTGTGGAAGCCAGATCATCTGATGCAGTATTCAATCAGTCTCCTTGGTCAAATAGCCCTTACTCAGCCTGGAAGTGTGCTTTGGGTCATTGCCCTGTTGAAAAACAAATGATTGTCCCACTAAGCGCAAACCAAATGGGATCGTGTATGGCTGCAGAATGCTGTGGTAGCCATGCTGGTAAAGTGTGCCTTGAATTCTAAATAAATCACTGACAGTGTCACCAGCAAAGCACCCCCACACCATCACACCTCCATGGTTCACGGTGGGAACCACACTCTGCACCTCACAAAGCCACAGCGGTTAGAACCAATAATCTGACATTTGGACTGAGACCAAACGATTTCCACTGGTCTAATGTCCGTTACTCGTGTTTCTTGGCCCAAGCAAGTCTCTTCTTCTTATCGGTGTCCTTTAGTAGTGGTTTCTTTGCAGCAATTTGACCATGAAGGCCTGATTCACGCAGTCTCCTCTGAACAGTTCATGTTGAGATGTGTCTGTTACTTGAACTCTGAAGCATTTATTTGGGCAGCAATTTCTGAGGCTGATCATTGATCATCAAGGCAAATGGTGGCTACTTTGAAGAATCTCAAATATAAAATATATTTATATTTTTTGGTTATTGGTTAACACTTTTTTGGTTATTACATGATTCCATATGTGTTATTTCATAGTTGAAGTCTTCACTATTATTCTACAATACAGAAAATGGTAAAAAATAAAATAACCCTGGAATGTGTAGGTGTGTCCAAACTTTTGACTGGTACTGTACATGGTTTATACAACTACAACGTACTGTAGGCTACTAGTTTCTAGAAGCACCAACAACAAATAAAGGTAAATAACAACCTACCTCTCAGTGGGGAGCTCAATGACTGTGTGGAACTTGCCCATCAGTGCCCCGGGTCCCTCCCCCACCTCGATGTACTCGCTGTGGGACAGAATTGGAGTAGTAACAGGGGAGCCCAGCTGGGCCTGTGTACGGGCCTGGGCTTCCTCCAGAGACAGGAGCTTAGTGGAGGGAGAGCACACCAGCAGAGACTTGGGCCTGGATAGGGTACTGGTACCTGGAAGCAAAGGGAGCAATGTTTTTGAACTTTACATAATGTCCTCACAACTTCCCTATGACTGCCTAAGCCAGGGTAATGTTGTACCTGTGCTCTCCCGGATGAGGGCGTTGAGTTTGGGGCTGAAGAGTGCCTCTGTGTTGTTCAGTATGAACTCCACCACCACTGACTGGATACGCACCTCCATGAAGGCTGCTGTTCCACTAAAACAGGCCGACTCAATCTGCTTGGATCTGAAACACAGTTATATCCTATTCAACTTCATGGCCAGTCATAACCAGTTACAAAACAGTGTATATTTGCAGTAAATACTAATGACAGTGTTGGTGGTTGGAATGTTACAATATACCTAAGCAGGTTGGGAGCCCAGACGATGGCCAGGTTCTTGGTGTGCATGTTGGTAATAGGGCTGAAGGTGGCTAGTTGGGACAAATGTCTCATGAGGAATTCCAGAGTCCTACAACACAGACCAGAGAGTATTACAGATCAGGTAGAACACAGACATGTGGAATACACCCTTCTTTACTGTCAGCTTACAATACCAAGTCTTTGACTGGTCAATACACTCTGTTAGCCAACAGATGGCGCTTTAGCACCTACAGTTCAGTGGTGACTTTATATACCGTTGTAGTGAATACAGAAGATGCAGTATTGCAGAAGCCATTTGGGTTTGCTGTGAGTTCTCCAACTGACCTGTAGTGAGGAGGAGGAAGCTGCTGGATGACGTTGTGGATCTTCACCAGCTTCTCCTCATCAGTAGCTGCAGACACAGCCTCCTGTGGAGGGAGGGAGGTCCACACAGAGAGAGCCTCATAACTAGGCCAGCAGGAGCATTCTGTCCTTAACTGTTGTTTCCGCCGTTTACGGTAATCTTCAATACACCCCACTGTGCTAAAAGGATTTTTTCTGATTAAGAATTCTACCCCTTATGTATTAGTACACTATGTCCCTTGGTTTATTACAAGATGACTATATTATTAAGAATATCTCCTCCACTATTTTTTCCCCAATCAGCCCCCCATCTCTCCCCTAAGTACCAGTTCCAATCCAGTATTCTGCTACTTACTGAGAATCTCTCATAGAGCTGGTAGGTGAGCAGAGGGTTGGGCAGCTCTCTGAAGTACAGTTTACACAGAGACCCTACGGAGTGGATATCCTGCTTGAAGACATCTCTACTGAGGTCTGGTATCTGCTCCGAGTCAAACTCATGTCTGGGGAAACAGAGAAGACAATGGTTAACGCTCAACATCAGACCATCACGTATGGTCAACATGCTAAAAGTCTGTAAGCAGTACTGACATGATGATTGAATCTCAATCTTTTTCAAAGACTTTGTACATTATGTAATGCTAAGTGAAGCAAGGGTTTACCTCAGTTTCTGGATGTTGGAGGAGATCCCAGAGAGTCTGTACATCCCGTCCACGACACCATGTCTCTCAATGAACTCAGTACAGCATTTGATCACCTGGGGGACTGGAGAAAGGAGAGGAGAAAGGGCCATCAACACAGTAACATCCAAAAGATTTGAACGACAAAGACTGAGAAGACTACCATTCTCTATACCGTGCTAACTATAGAGAGAGAAGGCTGCTGGGAGACTGACCATCGTGTCCTGAGTTGAGGAGGTGCTCCCCCAGGTCACAGCCAAACACCCTCTCCCTGAGGATCCCACGCTGTCTCAGCCTCTGGGGAGGTGGACGGGACTTCATGAAGCTCCTCAGGAATGTCACCAGCTTTCCGTGCTTCTTACAGACTGAGGGACAAAATCTGAATGAATCTAATGTAGTTTTTGGGTTGTAAATAAAACAATAACTGTTCATTTGAATCCCAGTGGATAACACTTGAAAGTATGAATAAAAACACTTAAGCCCAAAGTAGTCTCTTCAGAGTCAACCCATATAACACTTACACACACATACAGTGCATTCGGAAAGTATTCAGACCCCTTCACTTTTTCCACATTTTGTTATGTTACAGCCTTTTTCTAAAATTGATTACATTGTTCCCCCCCCCCCTCAATCTACACACAAAACCCCATAATGTCAAAGCAAAAAAAGATTTAGACACACCTACTCATTCAAGGATTTTTCTTTATTTATACTATTTTCTACATTGTAGAATAATAGTGAAGACATTAAAACTATGATATAACACATATGAGTTCAATCTGGTTCCATCAGACGAGAGAATCTTGTTTCTCATGGTCAGAGTCTTTAGGTGCCTTTTGGCAAACTCCAAGCTGGCTGTCACTCCTTTTACTGAGGTGTAGCTTCCGTATGGCCACTCTACCATAAAGGCCTGATTGGTGGAGTGCTGCAGAGATGGGATAACCTTCCAGAAGGACAACCATCTCCACAGAGGAACTCTGGAGCTTGTCAGAGTGACCATTGGGTTCTTGGTCACCTCCCTGACCAAGGCCCTTCTCTCCCGATTGCTCAGTTTGGCCGTGCGGCCAGCTCTAGGAAGTCTTGGTGGTTCTAAACTTCTTCCATTTAAGAATTATGGAGGTCACTTTGTTCTCGGGGCCTTGAATGCTGCAGACATTTTTTGGTACCCTTCCCCAGATCTGTGCCTTGACACAATCCTGTCTCGGAGCTCTACAGAAAATTCCTTCGACCTCATGGCTTGGTTTCTGCTCTGACACACACTGTCAACTGTGAGAACTTATCTAGACAGGTGTGTGACTTTCCAAATCATGTCCAAACAATTGATTTTTACCACAGTTGGACTCCAATCCAGTTGTAGAAACATCAAGGATGATCAATGGATACAGGATGTACCTGAGTCTCATAGCAAAAGGTCTGAATACTTATGTAAATAAGGTATCATTAAAAAAATATATACATAAAAATATATATATGTTTTCTTTGTCATTATGGGGTATTGTGTGTAGGTTGATGAGGAAAACGTTTAATTTAATCCATTTTAGAATAAGACTAATGTAACAAAATGTGGAAAAAGTGAAGGTCTGAACACTTCCCAAATGCACTGTATACACACACGCACCTCATTGATTCAGACACGCTTTAAGAGTCACCTCCAGTCAGTTATACATGCATCATGGAGAAGAGAGCGAACAACGTATTGTTGCTGTAAAACAGGCCACAGTACCTGGTTTTGGCACAGAGCTGGACACACAGGGGGGAACCCTGTCACTGATCAGCTCCACGCAGTCACAGGGGAAGAAGCCAACCTGCACAGAGAGAAACAGAAGGAGGAATCGTAACTCTCCCGCGCTGTTTATGCACCAGATACGATCTAAGGAAGAGTAAGTGATAGTAACCTCCATGTACAGTAGGGTGTGGGATGCAGAAAATGGGTCACTATTATGAAGGGACAGACAAAGCTGTTTATGTCAGACTTATTTGAGGGGTTTTACCTGAAAACCATGCTTCCCTCTCCACCAGCCAGTGTCCTCTTTAGGAGGCATGTCAATAACTGACACAATGTCCCCTACCTAGAACAGGGACAACACAGAAAGGACAACAGAGAGTATAGTAGTTTGAGTGGGTTTAAAAACATCAACAACCACGGCAGAATGTGTACAAATACCCTAGTGAATGTATCCCCATATCTTCCCACTGTTCCCTAAACCTCTCCCCTTTCCTGTCCTATCACAAGATGCCCAGACGGGTCACCTCAAAGGTCAGCTCGTCTGTGGCCTGGGCAATGTAGCGTTTGATGACGTGGGCCGCGGCGATGGCAGGAACATTGATGGAGGACTCCTCAGCTACCAGCATGTGGTTGCCCTTGTTATCAATCTGAGAGACAAAAACACAGGCTGATGGAATACAAAATGACATAACGGAGTTTAGCAAAGACAGCAAATGGATCTATTACTATCTATGGAAAATGTCATTCTGCAAGAAGTCTAATTGAATAAAGAGAAACATGAGTAGCTCACCTCCATCCATGTCAGCACTGGACCACAGTTGATCTTGTTGTCAGCGATGGCTGAGAGACGGGACAGGTAGGCCGCCAACATCTTGGTTATTTCCTGAGGAGAATAGAGCCGGCGGGAATGAGTTAGGTTGAATGCAAAGCCAGGGGAGATACCTGATGTAATGTAACTATGACTGTGGAAGTGTCCCTAATGGCACTCGATTCCCCAATTAGTCAACTAGTTTCCTGTGCACTGTTCAAAAGTAGTACACTATTTAGGGAATGGGGCGTCATTTGGGATACAACCGGTCTCATTCACAGCAGATAGTATAATATTGCCAGTAGTAAGATTAAGTCCTGTTGACTGACCTCTACCTCTACTGTGTCCTTCAGAGAGTCAATGCGGGGCAGCTCAGTTAGTTTAGAAAAGCGTCTGTCATAGATACAAAGGTGGAGGTGTTTGTCCAGCACACGGAAATCTTCATAGGAGCGCTTCACCAGCCAGCTCAGACTCTGAGACACAAACAGAGACAGTGAGCCTGAAATGAGTGAAGGAATCTAGGATAAAGCTACTGTACAAAGGCACAAAATGGATTATCCCAGCCTGTCTCAAACCTCTCCTCCTGGACGCGTAGCCATTCCATGTATTTGACCTAGTCCAGCGCTAGCAAACCTTGTTCAACTAATCATCAAGCCCTCGACTACTTGAATCAGGTGTGCTAGTTCATGGCTACAACTAAATTGTGAAACGTCTGGGGGTCCCAAGGAGAGGGTTGAGAAGCACTGGATTATCCTACCCCCTTAGATATGAGTATCATGCTTCAGATAAAATGTTCTATGGGTCAGAAACTAGGGCCTGGCCCTCAAGCTCCAATATACCTGGCAGCAGATCTGAACCACGAAGAGTGGCTCCTTGGAGTCCAGACCAGCCTTCTTCCCCTCAGTCTGCTCCTCTGCAAAGGACAGCTGCAGGGGAATGGGTACAGAGATATTTAAATAGTGAGGGACACCACACTCTAAATAATGCAGGAGTTTAATACAGCAACCTCTTTCTGTTTCTGAACTAGTGTGAAAGTAAAACACACACCAAATTCATGTTCGGTCACTTAGCTCACTCTCCAAACTCTATCAGTAATGGACAGTAGAGCCAACTGGGTAACACTATCATGGTTAGAAATTGGTTAGTTTGTCATGACCAGAAACATCTCAAATCTGATTGTATTATCTACATAATATATCAAAAAGAAGAGGCCCCTTTAAAAAATGTGTTGAGGTCCTTTGGACTTGAGAGCTGCTGACTTCATGTACAATAAGAAAGAACTCTTAACTTCACTAGGGTAGGGGACAGCATTTGGAATTTTGGATGAAAATCATGCCCAAATTACTACTTTATTACAATTATTACTAATTGCTACTCAGGCCCAGGATCTAGGATATGCATATACTTAGTAGATTTGGATAGAAAACACTCTAAAACTGTTAAAATAATCTCTGTGAGTATAACAGAACTGATATGGCAGGGGAAAACAATAAGAAAAATCCAACCAGGAAGTACTATTATTTTGAAAGGCTGTTTTTCCATTGAAAGCCTATCCACCATACAAAGACTTAGGACCCAGTTCACAAGATCTATGGCTTCCTCTACATGTGATCAGTCTTTAGGCATTGTTTCAGGCTTTTACTCTGAAAAATGAGGGAGATACCGCACTTTCAATGAGAGGCCAGTGGAAATTTCCAGCAATGAGTCCTGCGCGTGACTGGGAACACGCCTTTCTTGTTTCTCCTTTTCTATTGACCAAGCTTTTGTCCGGTTGAAATATTATTGAATATTTATGACAAAAACAACCTGATGATTGATTTTAAACTTCGTTTGACATGTTTATACCAACTTTTATTGTACTTTTTTGACTTTTCGTCTTGATGTTGAGAGCGCGCATTGTGCCTTTGAATTTCTGAACTAAACGCACTAAAGAGGGACATTATCGAACAAAACAAACATTTATTGTCTAACATGGAGACCTGGGAGTGCCACCAGATGAAGATCAACAAAGGTAAGTTATTCATTTTAACGCTATTTCTGACTTTTGTGACACCTCTCCTTGGTTGGAAAATGGCTGTATGGTTTTTGTGGCTAGGCGCTGACCTAACATAATCGCGTCGTGTGCTTTCGCCGTAAATCCTTTTAAAAATCTGACACAGCGGTTGCATTAAGGAGAAGTTTATCTTTAAATGTATGTTAAACACTTGTATCTTTCATCAATGTTTATGATGAGTATTTCTGTACTTTGATGTGGCTCTCTGCATTTTCACCGGATGTTTGTTTGAGACAATGATTACTGTACATAACGCGCCAATTTCAACTGAGGTTTTTGGACATAAAGATTAACTTTCTCGAACAAAACACACATTTCTTGTGTAACATGAAGTCATGTGAGTGCCACCTGATGAAGATCATCAAAGGTTAGTGATTAATTTAATCGCTATTTCTGACTTCTGTGAGCCCTCTCCTTGGCTGGAAAATGGCTGTATGGTTTTCTGTGACTAGGCGCTTTCTCTGTAAAGCCTTTTTGAAATTGGACACTGTGATTGGATTTATAAGACGTTTATCTTTAAAATGGTGTATAATACTTGTATGTTTGAGGAATTTTAATGATGGGATTTCTGTTGTTTTGAATTTGGCGCCCTGCAATTTCACTGGCTGTTGTGAGAGGTTAAGAAAGTACGAATGTGCATTTTCAACACTGTGACACTGAGCCCTTGACATATGTTTTTCAACCCCCAAAAATAATGCATTATATTAATAATATTTAAGCAATTGAGAACCCCTTCAGCGTTTGAGAGGCTATGGAAATGTACCAAGAACCCCACCCCCCTCCCTCTGTCCCATATAACTCCATAAACTCCTATACCAAGAGGAGATCAAAGCCTCAGGAATAGTAAGGGGAATACAATGATATCAAATATAGGCATAACTTCAAAGGCCTGCAAGGCAGGGGAGGTTTTGGTTATTTAGAAGAGTGAACAGCTAATCTAGATACTCGAGTTACCCAACACAATATGACCTAGTTACCCATCACTGCTCAATAACATGGTAAACCACAGCTCCTTCATACACGTAGCTATGCAGAGAGTAACAAATCAATGCAAAGTACCTTATCACAAAGCAAACATTTGAAATAGAAAAGAAAATAATCAATATTGTTTGGAGGATGTCAACTATTAATACAGGCTGGAAGAATAATCATTAGTCAATGAGTGAATTAAACAACATTAACTACGGTCATGTAGATGGAAATATGGACGGTTAGCATGATAAGACAACAAACATGAATCAATGATGATTAACAATATGTCAAGAGGATGTCTGGACAGGGAAACACAGTCACATGGAGCGGAGTCATTTAACACTGCAAACTAAACTGAGTAAATGTAGTGCATGTCTTACTTCTGTTTTGTTTACGCTCTTTCTATCCCCCAACTCTTTTTACCAACGCATTTTAGCCAAGCAACTAAAACTGACAACCTCACACGGCGCAGCACAAATCCCTAAATAGAAACATGCCTGCAGTCATTAACTATTAATACACACATCTGGACCCAGAAACAGAAATGAATACACAATCGCATACTGGTACCTGCCAGTGCAGGCTTTTAACTGGTCCTCAGCTTTTAAGTCAGGTTACAACACAGCTGGATGTCTCCCAGACAGCGTTCAACTGCAGTCCTGTGTCTCCAGATAGAAGTCACTAAGCTGAACCCGTAGCTTCCTACCACCGGCTGGTGGATTTAGGACAGAAGAGTGGAGATGCCTCTGGATTGAGCAGCGTTAAACAGATGCTGGTTGCTTTCATCTGTCCCTTAGGTTAAATCAAAATGCTCCCCTTCAGTCTGTCCTTCGCCATGAGGTGGATCCACAACATGCTTTCACTGTTTAATTACACCTTAATAGCAGAGAATAGAAATAGGGGAAGCATCCCGACGTTTCTCTCTCCCTTGGTCCCTCCCATTCCCTCCTCATCTCAATCTCCCTCCCACTCTCCTTCCTTCCCTCCCTCTAACTTTCCTCATCCTCTCGTGACAAAGGAGCTCTACAGTATATAGGCTAAACCAAAGCAGTTAGTGCATAACCATACTTAAGCCTGACAGAGAGAGGTGCAGGAGGAAACAGACCACCCAGGCATTTCCATTTCAAATGATGCTTCTGTAGAGATGGAAGTAATCTCGGGCAGAATTGACCCAGTCCTCTGTATTTGTTTCAGAGGCTGCTGTCCACATGTTGTCATTCTGCCTGAGACCTGATCTGTCATATCCCTTCTGGTCCTGTGTGTGATTTCTAGGATGAGGACATGAGTCATGAGACCCACCACAGGGACAATGTTTTGACACTCCCTCTAATCTGTCAGACCACCCTCTTAGGGTGAAGTCAGCATGTAACTTATAACTATAACAGCATGTAACTATAACAGCAGTTAAAGGTCCAATGCTGCTGTTTTTATCTCAATATCAAATCATTTTTGAGTAACAATTAAGCAGTGTTGTAGTACTCGAGTCCAGGACTGGAACTTGACTCCCAATTTTCATGACTTGTGACTCGACTTCTACTCGACCATTGGTGACTTGGACTCAGCTTCCTGTATTTGCACCTTGACTGGATTGGCTACTAAAATAAGCAGAATATTTGCTGCACTGGGTGCGCAGAGCAGTGAGGGTTCTGTCCTCTAGCTAGCCATGGGAATGGCGCACCACACTGGCGCACACAGCCTACATGAGCTGGTGAGCTGCGGGGGAGCAAGCGATGAGTGTGGGCAGACAAGAAGGCAGGCTCCACTCTGGCTTCGCCTCCAATCATACACATCGCGCAAGCGACTCTTGCTTCCCTGTATTCACCAGTCGCCAGCCTACTATTTAGCTTTTCATGGTTAAGAAACACAAACTGCTTTACGAAATTGAAAACAATTCTATTGAGTTTAAAAGTAAAAAAACAGTACAGCTATTGTCTTCCTCTCTCCCTTTGAGTATTGAAAAGTAGTTTGTATTTGAATTTGTCATCTCACTCTATCCTCCCACTGTCACCAGTCTCCCTTTAGTTTTCACTTTGGAATAACACAACATACATAAATATTAGTGGCCGATTACAAAAAAAGCAGCAAATAATAATCTGGTCAATCTGACAGGAGCAATAGCCAATTCCGTCAAGAGACCATTCATCCCTTTAAAACATTACTGATTTCACATAACTATTGAACATTATATAAAATAAAATGTGTGTGAGACTGTATGAAGGACTATTTGTTTCATAGGCTATAGTATATTGCAGGCAATTATGACCATTGTGCAACAGGAGGAAAATCTTTGCTCTACTTCAACGCTCCCATGAAAATCTTTCCACCAGCCTGCCACTAGTTGTTGTTGGGCAGATTTGTTCTACTAAATACGAGCCAAATCAATAGAGCAACAGACGGGCGTCAAGCCACCAATACAAGCGAGCAGAAAAACAACAGTAACTAAAATACCAAATATGTCTAAAAAACTCATTAATTTGGCTTTCAAAAGTTATATATTTTTTTCTATGTGCACATAAACCAATATTAATGTAGTATTTTTTGTTCAACTCAGACTTGAGCACTTGGACCAGGACTCGAGCACTGGGACTCAGCCATAGGGACTGGTGACTAGACTCGGACTCAAGGACAGGGGACTGGTGACTCGACTTGGACTCGAGGACAGGGGACTGGTGACTCGACTTGGACTCAAGGACAGGGGACTGGTGACTCGACTTGGACTCGAGGACAGGGGACTGGTGACTCGACTTGGACACGAGGACAGGGGACTGGTGACTCGACTTGGACTCAAGGACAGGGTACTGGTGACTAGACTCGGACTCGAGGACAGGGGCCTGGTGACTCGACTTGGATTCGAGGACAGGGGACTGGTGACTCGACTTGGACTCGAGGACAGGGGACTGGTGACTCGACTTGGACTCGAGGACAGGGGACCGGTGACTCGACTTGGACTCGAGGACAGGGGACTGGTGACTCGACTTGGACTCGAGGACAGGGGACTGGTGACTAGACTCGGACTCGAGGACAGGGGACTGGTGACTCGACTTGGACTCTAGGACAGGGGACTGGTGACTAGACTCGGACTCGAGGACAGGGGACTGGTGACTCGACTTGGACTCGAGGTTTAGTGACTCAACTGCAATTAAGTACCTTAATTAAAATCATCAAAAAGAAACAGTTTCTTAGCAAAGAGCAAATTCTCAAGCAAGAATTTAGCTAGGAAAGATTTCCAAACCAATTAACTAATTAACCACATGGTGATGTCACCCTGGAAAGGCCAAAACTCCATCCCACCAAAACAGGCTGAAATTTCAGTCAGTCTTTTCAAACAGCTCTTACACTAAAAGGGCATTATCATCGTTTATTTATTTTTTTACAGTATTATTCCAACTTCATTGTAACGGCTTTCTTCCTGGGAAGCAGAGGCGGACCAAAACGCAGCGTGGTTATAATTCATGGTCATTTAATAAGGTAACTCAAACATGAACAGGATACAAAACAATAACCGTGAAAACCGAAACAGCCCTATCTGGTGCAGAAAACACAAAGACAGGAAACAACCACCCACAAAACCCAACACAATACAGGCTACATAAATATGGTTCCCAATCAGAGACAATGACTAACACCTGCCTCTGATTGAGAACCATATCAGGCCAAACATAGAAATAGACAAACCAGACACACAACATAGAATGCCCACCCAGCTCACGTCCTGACCAACACTAAAACAAGGAAAACACAAAAGAACTATGGTCAGAACGTGACACTCATAGTGTGGAAATATATATAAAACACCAGAAAACAGAGCTTTTGACTGCACTGGGCCTTTAAGAAAACAGTTAAGCATGTGAAGTCTAAGTGTCAGAGTGAGGTATGGCTGGTCTCTCGCTAGAGTGATATTTCTCTCCTAGCTCAGCTCATCTTCCCCTGTAGGAAGATCTCAAGGTCACAGACAGACACTTCTGTTCAGTAGCTACGCTCCAGCCACACATCGAATGTATCACAGTTGCCACAGCTACAGTAGGTCAGCTATTCTATAGTTACAATGCACGGTGTTTGAGCTTGCATCAGCTCACACACATACATGTAATAGGTCATGTTATACCACCCTACGAACATGGCGCTTCAGTGAGACGCTCTCAACGGTAAAAGCAAAGATGGTTTAGTATGACAATATGCAAAAACTGCTTCTCCAAGGGAAGTATTTTTCACTTCTCTCATTGACTTCTCAAACCCCGGTCTGGTTTGTCTGCTTCGCAAGCGTTCCTGGAAGTCTCACGATGTTGGGCCTCTGGGTTTAGAAACTGGTAAAAGCATCAGTGTGCAAAAGAGTAGATGACTACTGCTCTCTGCTGTCAAGCCCACAGAATTACACAGGAATTATCCAGGCAAGGAACAGCCACTTTCACAAATGAGTGAGCAGCCGCTTCCGCCTGACTGATTCAAATTATCACCACAGGCAAAACAAATTCTCACTCTCAACCCTCTGGAATCTATGCTGACTAATGGCAATGAATCTATAGTTAAAGTGTCATCAAAAATGACCAATAGGGCCATCCTAAATGACCACCTGATGAGGCTATGGGTTGATATCACAGGTGCAAGGTAAGCAAACAAAACAAAATCTTATACAGTTAAATGTTCTGTTACATTCTACAGTATTAAACATAACTCACTGCACATAACTGCTCTCTCCTGCCACCTCCTGGAATCTGAAAGCTGCTACAGTTCACTCTCTCAACTACAATGGTACTGATGCCTGTGGATGCTCCTACAGTAATGCTGTGTACCCAGAAAAATCAGACTATTTCTCTGGCTGATACCATCAGCTTCATCCAACAAGTGCTGAGGATTGCAGGTTTAACCTGAGCTGATCGGACAGGAATGAATGCTACTTAGTGGATTAATGCACACACTGGATTAAATATTCATGAACAACATTTTAAATATACTGATATATTGGATTTCATGTTGCTATTGCCTTATCACGTATCCAATTTTATATTTAAATTAAAGGGATACTTCGGGATTTTGGCAATGAGGCCCTTTATCTAATTCCCCAGAGATAGATGAAGTAATGGATACCATTTTTATGTCGCCATGTCCATTATGTAGATTTAATTTCGTGAGCCAATGCTAACTAACGTTAACGCAATGACTGGAAGTCTATGGGTATCCCGAAGTATCACTTTAAGTACATAATGAATGAGATTATTTATATTCCATCTGTATTTTTTCAATATGGGAAATTGGAGAGTGGAATGTGGGTCGGGCGGGGACAGGATGATCTAAAATAATTAGGACAGACTGCTCTCTTCCATTAAGGGAATGAGGTATTTTGTGGAACAATTCACCATGATGTCTACTGAGCTACACATTAAATTGAGTCAAAGACACAATTACCAAAATACCAGCAACAAATGACTTCTGTTCTCAATAGAATGTATGTGTGTTCAGTTCCGGGCCGGGCCTCACCTGCACAGTGCCAAAGTCAACGGTCTCATAGTGGAAGTGGGCACATTCAGCCAGCCTGGGAAAATGACCTCTGGGGAACGTCAGCCTGAAATACAACAGCATCACCTCATCAGTATTCTACTGGCTGTTACACTGAGGCAGAAAGAGCTAAGAGGGAGAGGAGTGAGGAGAGAGTGAGCATGAGAGAGAGAGCAGAGAGAAAGAGAGAAGGAGAGCAGAGGAAGAGGGCAGGGAAAGAGAGAAGGGGGAGATGGTAGTGTGAGAGTGAGACAGCAGAGACAGCAAGTTGACGAGTCAGTATCTGCCAGGCCCCAGCCCATCCTTTTACTGCACTTTATTTTACTGCCCTGGTTTAGAGGCCCATTTTACAGCCCATAATAGACCGTTTCCGTGGGGACGGGAGCACCTACTTCTTCATGTTTTTGACCTTCATGCTGGCTGTGCTGACGCAGGAACGCAGGGTGGGCTCAGGCTCAACAGGAAGCTCTGTGACCTCATCACTCTGTACCTGCCAATCAACAACACACAATATCTGCCAATCAACACATACAATACTCAACATTCCTGACATGTAAACCAATTACAAGACAGTCAGTACTTTACATTTGCTTGTTCAATAATACTTCAAAGAAACCCATACTAGCAGTATATATATATAAGACTACATAGTAGTAGAGTTCAGAGACTGCTATTCCAAGGTTAGAGTGCTTGTATCAGACCTCAACTAGTGATTATAGACAGTGTACCATGTCAATTGTGCTCTCTTTTGGAGATTTCTCTGTTGGAGTAGTGCTCTTGTGTGGATCAGGCTGGGTCTCTTCTTTATCTGGTGTAATACACATGGCCCTACACAGGGAGAGGGAGGGAAGGACAGAGATAAACAGGGAGAGAAAGATGAAGAATCTGAATCCATAAATATATTACATTTGAAATACTTGAAATTAAAATAGAAACATTCCATAAAAACCACCAGAGGGAGCCAGTGAGAGACCAATATATTTACATCATGTTTCTGGTGCTCAAATCATGACACTGCACCAGTGGCCCAGAAAACATAATGTACCCTGTGGTATTTACATCCTTGTTACTCTGGTGATAGCACATAACTGCACACGGTCTCAAATGGCTCCTGACCGGTACAGAAAGCTCCAGAGAGGAGTATAGCCTAGCCTACATACAGTAAACACATCATGGAGAAAGAACATACTTAGCCTGACAAAAGAAGCATCTCACACTTGGTAGGACCAAAACAAAGCTATAATGGCTTTTGTGTATGTTCGAGTAAGCAAAGCCTTTCCTTTGAGTAAGTCACGAATGCAATCCGCCCACAAGGGAGCGCCTCACAAAACCTGCAGCTGAAATCTGAGTCAGTGTGCTAGGCAGAGGGAGAAAAGTCCTTTCAGACCAACTTTTCTCAGGGACAATGAAGAAGAGTGGATGCCTTCGATTTGTCCTTCCTTCCAGGACTCAGACACAGACTGAGTGATGCAGTGATACAGTCTCATAGACCACTGCTCCTGAGATCTGCTAAAAAGGACAAGAACACTGGCACTGATAGAATGAGCTCATCTCATCTGCTGGAGAGCTGTGATTAAATGAGAGGCATCCTATCAAGGCCTGGTTGTTTTCCAGCATACTTACAGTAGATAGAGAAGAGATCATTTGTCTGTCATCGATATAATGTAGCCATCACTAATGTCTTTTAGAATTCCTCTCTTTCCATCACTCTTCCTCCCCGTCAATCTCTCACGTACACATAATACACACACATGCCTGTACAATCACTCAAGCACACACAAATCCTCAACTGATCCTGTATACGTATCCTTTACATTTCTGGGTGTGATATCTGCAGAGTCCTGGTCAGCTGACATAGCAGCAGTACGGTACAGTGCAGCGTGAGTGTGAGAGAGTAACTCACCCCTCAAGGACGTCACCACTTCCTGGTTCTCCCTGATGTCCTGAGCCAGCATTCCCGATCACCGCGGCAACCCCACAGCCAGCCTCCATCATACTGCCTTACTGAAGCAGTCGACTGACGAGATGGAGGAGAGAGAGAGAGATGGAGGAGAGAGGGGGAGAGGAGAGTCAACCTTAGCTGGGAAGCTGCCAGACATTAACCCACTCTTAGCTGCAGCTTGCGTTGTTCAGAATAATTTCACGCCTTTTAAAAGATGAATGGTTAATGTGTCTATAGTAAGACAGGCATTCAGTGAACAAGTAAATACACACTTCGTCAAATTGTTTCATTCAAAACAGGTCATTTTTAAACATTTATTTTTAAAACAATCTGGAATCCATCCATACTGCAGGTGAAGTACTGGGACTTGAATGTGTGGCTGGGTTTGGAGTGGTCCTGAGAGGCAGAAACAAACCCTTCATGGTGAGTGTTGTTGGGAAGAGACCCCAGAAGCGATAACAAAAAGTACATACTGACCTCTTAAACATTACAGTTAGAGAACACCCATTTTCAAAACAATTAAAACAGGTCTAGGAGGAGCACTACATGGGAGCTTTGGGACTCTCCTTCCGCCAACATGTGTCTATGACTATGTTTGGCACCATCCTGAGAGGCAGAAACCAACCCCACCAGCATGGGAGTGTTGTGACAGTCCCCATGAGGACATAGGTCTGGTGTCAAGGACTCTGAGCCATCATCCCTAATACAGCTCTTTATAGCCTGTCAACAAATAAAAGGAATGCTCTGACAGAGCGAAACAAACATAACACAGCCTTCTAATCTTTCCATAACTAGGCCTCATGAAAGGCCGTGCTGGGATCTGAACTCCCATCTTAGATATTGGGCAAACACAGTGCAGTGGTAACCAACCAACCCTGGTCCTGGAGTGCTACAGTATGTGCATTGTGCACACAAAGTACATCAGTTGTACACCTCAGCACTAAAACTCCCCAGCCAATCAATAGTAGTAAAGCAGGAGTTTTCCTCTTCTCCAATCAGAAGCTGTAATGATGACCATAGAGATGTTTGTAAGGAGTAGTAGATAGATACATCAGGTCAGCCATTACAGTACAGGGTAGCAATTTCCCCAAGAGAGCAGGCAGAGGGAGGCAGCCCATTGGCCCGTAGCCACAGAGTGGTGCTCACTGCTGACAGAGTTCCACACACCCTCTGACTCAGCACAATGTGACCAGCCAGAGACACTGGGCAAACCAGACCCACTCCACATGCACAGATCTACTATATTCTACTGTACTCTCACCTCTCTCCAATGGCAGATGAAGCCTATCTATAGGATATCCTATCAAACATTAATACAACAAATATTTGAGAGGATAGCATGACGACACAAAAAACAAGCAACGATTTATCTGAAGTCCCAAATGTGTCCTGAGTTTCTCCAGGGATAGGCTACATTACTTTGAAGATGAACAAAGTAATACACTAGTTTGTATGTACAGAATGTTTTTGCCATTCAGTATAGTCTGGCAATCTGTCAACCATCAGAATGTTTGGTCCAACTTTGTTTGTCCAGTAATGTTTTCAAAAGCACTGTAATATTTTCACTGCATTGCATTTATTCCATTATAAAATGCAACATGCCCAACCTTGATTGTTCAGAATGGAGAATGTTTCTTCTCAGATAAGGACATCCTGTGCAGGACATTGCTGTGTAGCAGACACTCTGCACCGCCTTATGGCAACATGACAAGGTACATCCATTCATTTAGGATATTGATAACATGGCATTGCATTTCAATTTAATGAGGACAGATTTTTTTTGCCACGTTAACTTAACCCATACCAAATGTGAGGCATTGGTAATGTCCCAAATGGCACACTATGCCCTACATAGTGCATTTCTTTTGACCAGAGCCCTATGAGTCCTGATCAAAAAGTAGTGCGCTATATGGGGAATAGTCTATCATTTTGGATATTATCTTTCCCCTGCTTATCTGTCAGTCATACCAGACTGGTCATAGTAAAACCATCATCCATGTACAGTAGCGGTAGCTACAAGACATCTTGTTCACCACTTGAAGGAAGCTCTCCATTTCTGCTGCCTAGAGACAGAAACAGCTCTGATCTGGCTTTGACGACTCTGGCCTAAATGGTACTCCAGGAAATCTAGGGCAGCCTACGCAATTCTGCATGCCGTTTATGAAACCTGTATTACAATTCATGGGCTGGAGTGAGGAATTGATGCCCACACATTATCTCTAAGAGAAACATTTCATGACACAATCCTCTGAAGCTCCATATTAGGCACAATCACATGTTAACCTAATGCATTTTCTACAGTGCTGTGCTGTATGCAAGTAGGGCAAAGGCTTTAAGAGATGTGGTGTAATATATCTAAGGGAGCCGCTGGGAAGAGAGAAATGACTGTTGTTTCACCTCATACTGTTATGTTGTTCAGTGTCTCTGGGGTCACTGAGCAGCCCCCACCCAGACAGCTGAGCTCACAGTACTGTATTCGTCAACAACATCTCCATGGGTTTTGATAGAGGCGCTCCCTAGTGTATGTTTCCATCTGGCTGTTGAGGGGAAAGTTTTGCACTCTCATTCGGAGCTCTGGAATGCGGTCATAAAGTTAGACGCAGTGGAGGCCTGGGGTTGCTATGGTAACCTGCCGGTTGTGAGCTGCTCCTCTTCTCGACTGATGAGGTAGCCGGAAGAGGAAATGAAACTATGTACTATGAATACAATACCGTATACAGTACAGAGGTGATTGTGTTTATGGGCTTAAAAACCTGATTAATGCTATTCCTCTCAGGGAGGAGAATCATACGATTCTATAATCTGATTTACATCTACTACAGTGGGATTCATTATGTTTCATCTCATGATGAATTTAATAGCTGTATAAATCATTCTTTGTCCCATTCCAGACACACACAATGAGGATTAGAAATATAGTATAAAGGTCATACACTATACTCTGTCCAGAAATACAGGCAGCTGCAGTAGACGAAAATAAACTGAAATTCATTTATTTTACACACAGTTTCTTACCATTGAGAAAAGCAATTCAACAAAGGACCGACCGTAAGCCTATTTACATGTTGTTCAAATTGAATCAGTTAGGTATGTGAGAGGAATTGTTTAAGCTTAGTTGACTTAGGTTTGGTGCTGGTAGTAACGTTTAAACGCCCACACCTGTAGAAATACACTTTTTCGAGCAGAAAGACGATGGCCAGAGCTTACCCATGATACAGCACAGCGATTTCAGTCAATAAGACCTCGTTTTAGTCAAAGTATAATATACAGTATTTGGGCTTGAAGTGACACATCCGAACTGCCCACTTCACGCAAATCCGTGAGAATGTGGTGTCTTTTACTATCAAGTTAAGTTGTATTAGTCATATGTACGGGATACACATGGTATACACAGTCCAATGAAATGCTTACTTGCAGGTTGCTTCTCGACGATAAGAAATAAGAAAATTCTAAAAGGACGTAATATGGTAGCCCCCCCATCGCCCCAAGTTTTGCTTCACTACACGCTCCACTGCTTTTGATTCGTTTGCTACACCCTCATTTCACTTCCCGGTGAGAACCATGAGAATGGGCTGACTTGGCTTTGCTGTACTGCAGCCGAAGGTTGCACAATGTCCATTAACATGTAGAAAATCGCATATCAGTAGTCATCATCTATTACCGGAGCTTTATCTTATTCTCTCAAACTATTTTGATGGCGGATTCGCGGCCACAATTTATGGAAGATACCAAAACTTTGGAAATAACGAAGTTAAAGATGCTGGCAGAGTTACTCCACCTCAATAATTCCATTTGGTGAAAGGCTTGGCACACGCATACTCCGACTGGCTCTCTTTCGGGCAAGTGAGAAATAAGTGCACTCAGGCTATCTGGAAGGCCAAAGTTAGTTACTTAAAAGAGCAGTTCTCTCTCTGGGTCTAGCCCCAAGAAGTTATGGAAAACAGTTAAAGACCTGGAGAATAAACCCTCCTCCTCACAGCTGCCCATGTTCCTTAATGTTGATGATGTGGTTGTTACTAAAAAGGAGCACATTGCTGAGCTTTTTAAATCACCACTTCATTAAGTCAAGATTCCTATTTGACTCAGCCATGCCTCATTACCCGTCCAACATTTCCTCATCTCCCACCACTTCTAATGTGACTAGCCCCGATGCTCCTCCCTCTTTCCCCCCTGCCCTGCTACAAAGTTTCTCCCTGCAGGCAGTCACTGAGTCTGAGGTCCTAAAGGAGCTTCTTAAACTTGACCCCAAAAAAACATCTGGGTCAGATGGTTTAGATCCTTCAAGGTTGCAGGCCCTATCATCGCCAAGCCAGTCTCTCCTATCTGGGGAGGTTCACATCGCATCCTTTAATTAAAGGGGGAGATCAAGCTGATCCTAACAGCTGTAGGCCGATTTCTATTTTGCCCTGTTTATCAAAAGTGTTGGAAAAACTTGGCAAAAATCAGCCCTTGATTCTAAGCAATGTTGTGTGTGCTGCTATTTTTATGGACTTGGCAAAAGCTTTTGAAACGGTAGACCGTTCCATTCTTGTGGGCCGGCTAAGGAGTATTGGTGTCTCTGAGGGGTCTTCAGCCTGGTTTGTTAACTACCTCTCTCAAAGAAGGCAGTGTATAAAGTCAGAATATCTGCTGTCTCAGTCAGTGCCTGTCACCAAGGGACACCAATTTTTCATCAACATAGCTCAGGCAGTAGGAAGCTCTCTCATCCATTTATATGCACATGATACAGTCTTATACTCAGCTGGCCCCTCCCCGGATGTTGTGTTAAACTCTCTACAACAAAGCTTTCTTAGTGTCCAACAAGCTTTCTCTGCCCTGTTCTGGACACCTCCAAAACAAAAGTCATGTGGTTTGCTAAGGAGAATGCCCTCCCCACAGTTATGATTACTACCTCTGAGGGTTTAGAGCTTGAGGTATTCACCTCATACAAGTACTTGGGAGTATGGCTAGACGGTACACTGTCCTTCTCTCAGCACATATCAAAGCTGCAGGCTAAGGTTAAATCTAGACTTGGTTTCCTCTATCGTAATCACTCCTCTTTCACCCCAGCTGCCAAACTAACCCTGCTTCAGATGACCATCCTACACATGCTAAATTACGGAGACGTAATTTATAGATCGACAGGTAAGGGTGCTCTCAAGCGGCTAGATGTACTTTACCATTCGGCCATCAGATTTGCCACCAATGCTCCTTATAGGACACATCACTGCACTCTATACCCCTCCGTAAACTGGTCATCCCTGGGTTGCTCCTCTTTTCAGTTCGCTGCAGTTAGCAACTGGAACGAGCTGCAAAAAAAACATTCAAACTGGATAGTTATCTCCATCTCTTCATTCAAAGAGTCAATCATGGATACTCTTACTGACAGTTGTGGCTGCTTAGCATAACATATTGTTCTCTCTACCTTCTTGCCTTTGTCTGTGCCCAATAATGTTTGTAGCATGTTTTGTGCTGCCACCATGCTGTGCTGTCACATGTTGCTGCCATGCTATGTTGTTGTCTTTAGGTCCCTCTTTATGTGTGTTGTCATGATGTATGTTTTGTCCTATATTTTTTATCCCAGCTCCCGTCCCCGCAGCAAACCTTTTGAAAAGCCGTCCTTGTTACATAAGAATTTGTTCTTAACTGACTTACCTAGTTAAATAAAGGTTAAATAAAATAAATATAATAAGACAGGCCAGTGGTTTCCAGCTAGCTAAGGTTAGCATGCTAGCTAGCAACACTGACAGCTGTCAGTCCCTTATTTGTTGATGTTTATCAACTCCACGTGGAGATTCCCATACCCAATTAGCGACTATGTACAAGTAGCCTTCTCCATTCTTTGGGGGTGGAACCTAAAAGTGCATTTCCTCTCTAGGACAGGAAATGACATCTAAATTGCAGTGGAAACTTCCTCTGGAGGGTCCTTTAATATAACTCCCAATACCTCTGCCCTTTTCGAATGAGCCTGCCTGTGGATATAGGCTTATCTTCAATATTGTTTTACTCATGAGAGATACAACCGTTTTGCAATTATGATAGCACAGCTAAAAACTGTTGTGTGGATTAAAGAAGCAATAGAACTGGCTTTCATTAGACTAGTTGAGTATCTGGAGCATCAGCATTTGTGGGTTCGATTACAGGCTCAAAATGGCCAGAAACAACAAACTTTCTTCTGAAACTCGTCAGTCTATTCTTCTACTGGGAAATGATGGCTATTCCATGCGAGAATCTGCCAAGAAACTGAAGATCTCGTACAATGCTGTGTACTACTCCCTTCACAGAGCAGCACAAACTGGCCCTAACCAGAATAGAAAGAAGAGTGGGACACCCCGGTGCACAACTGAGCATGAGGACAAGTACATTAGAGTGTCTAGTTTTGAGAAACAAATGTCTCACAAGTCCTCAACTGGCAGCTTCATTAAATAGTACCCGCAAAACACCAGTCTCAACATCAACAGTGAAGAGGCGACTCCGGGATGCTGGCCTTTAAAGAGGCCTTGAAAGACATCCACAGCTACACCTCCAAGTGACTCAAATTATGTCAATTATCAGAAGCTTCTAAAGCCATGACATAATTTTCTGGAATTTTCCAAGCTGTTTAAAGGCACAGTCAACTTAGTGTATGTAAACTTCTGACCCACTGGAATTGTGATACAGTGAATTATAAATTCAATAATCTGTCTGTAAACAAAGTAGATGTCCTAACCGACTTGCCAAAACTATAGTTTGTTAACAAGAAATTTGTGGAGTGGTTAAAAAACATGTTTTAATGACTCTTGACTTTAACTTCCGACTTCAACTGTAAATACAATACCCAACATCTAATTTGGACCAAACTTTTTTTCTAACAATGGGTTAAACATGAGGAATCCAAAGGAATGGTCAAAAGCCACATACGGACCCGCCAGCAATCATACCCCAACAACGTTATAGTATCAGTTCTGTGTCTGACAAGTAGTATGGAGCTGTGGCTTGGAGTATTGTTTCTTCATCCTATGTAATGTATTCCCAGTGAAATTGGTGATGTTTTTTTCTCCTGATCAGATAAATTAGTAATCGAATTTGTTAGGTTTATGTCTCATCCCACATCCTGATATTACCAAGTTCTAACAACTAGATGAAAGCTTTCACCACCTTGTGAAGTTCATAACTTATTTCATCCGTAGTCTAATTAGCTGCATGGTTTCCCGAGTTGTAGAGTGAGGACCACACCAATTTAACGTGACTCCAAGTTTACTTCGATATGATGGTTATTATATCAATATCTCCGCATAAAGGCATTTCCACCACAATTTTTCACATAATACATTTACAGTCTGAGATGGTGGGTGTCATGGCTTGCTGAAATGACATGGAACAACCCTGTATTTATAATTACATGACAATATTTTAGGTTGACTATAATTACATTACACAACTGATGATACATCACATGGCTCACTTTTATTTTCCTGCATAAGTAAAAACAGAAAATGCATCACCTATGCCATTCATTCCAATTAGACTTTTTGGGGGATTTCTCCCTAACCAAGATGGCTGCCATTTTCGCCCCATTATGAAACTTTTAGGGTTAATACCCCTCTAGTATTTTAATATGATCTCTATGTAGTTAACATGTCATTACATATTACATACTTATCTCATAACCTTCAAAAGCCACAACATTCATTCACACCTTAACTTTCTCACTCACCTAAAACCAATACACAGCACAACACAAGTACCCTATGACGACGATAGTAACACTTTGAGATGGTCTTTTAAACATACCTGTAACCGTAGGACAAACCACCACGCGTCTCCTCTATCTTCTCCGAGTCGCAGTGTGCCGCGCAATTCACCACTGTTGAGGGTTTCGAAAGCAATGACTTTGATTTTTCAGCATCGCACTACGAAGCGCAGTTCACACTGCTTGAGTAAAAATGTGTAAAAAGTCAGGGATTCGTCGATGAACATGTCCTATAAAAGAGACCATCGCACTGAAACCGTAGACTCCTATGCTCTGCACCCGACGCTGTGAGCGCGCAAAACCAGGCTGGGCGCGTACTCGCAGGCAAATTCAATGATACCTTAAATTATTCTAATCCTAGTGCCCTCAACTGTCCTAGTAGGCCTACATCAGAGATCAGGTTTCAATCGCTCTTCCACTCCTAACAAAGAAACAAAAGTATGTGTACTATGTTGTGGGTGATTTATTAGAAGAAAGATATTTACTATTGGCAAACAAAAAGGAGCCTTGTCAACTATTTCATCAGTGGATTTGAGTATATAGGTTATGTTCACACACTAGCACCCATGTTGCAACCTGTACTCAGGAGTAGACGTAATATAGTAAGGATAAATCCGGGACACTCCAATTGGTATGATATGTTAAGTATGGTATGTATTAATTTGTGGATGTCTATCATCCATTTCGTATGATATGTTACCGATAACAATGTGTATGATACTGTATGTTACAAATAACAATTTGTCAAATATGAGGGCAAAACTAAAAGCGCAAACCATTTAACTATGGCAAGGTCACTGGGAATATGGCCGAACACAAACAGTGTAAGGCAATCGAACAGGCAAAACGTCAGGTTAGAGACAAAGTGGAGTCACAATTCCAAGGCTCAGACACAAGACGTATGTGGCATGGTCTACAGACAATCACTACAAAGGGAAAACCAGCCACGTCGCGGACACCGACATCTTGCTTCCGGACAAGCTAAACACCTTCTTTGCTCGCTTTGAGGATAACACAGTGCCACCGACGCGGGTTGCTACCAAGGACTGTGGGCTCTCCTTCTCCATGGCCAACATGAGTAAGACAGTTAACCGTGTTAACTCTCGCAAGGCTGCCGGCCCAGATGGCATCCCTGGCCGCATCCTCAGAGCGTGCGCAGAGCAGCTGGCTGGAGTGTTTAAGGACATATTCAATCTTCCCCTATCCCAGTCTGCTGTCCCCACATGCTTCAAGATGTCCATCAATGTTCCTATACCCAAGAAAGCAAAGGTAACTAAACTAAATGACTATCACTTCTGTCATCATGAAGTGCTTTGAGAGACTAGTCAAGGATCATATCACCTCTACCTTACCTGACACCCGAGACCCACTTCAATTTGCTTCAATTTGCTTACCACCCCAATAGATCTGACGATGCAATCACCATCGCACTGCACACTGCCCCATCCCATCTGGACAAGAGGAATACCTATGTAAGAATGCTGTTCATTGACTATAGTTCAGCATTCAACACGATAGTACCCTCCAAACTCATCATTAAGCTTGGGGCCCTGGGTCTGAACTCCGCCCTGTGCAACTTGGTCCTGGACTTCCTGACGGGCCACCCCCAGGTTCTGAAGGTAGGAAACAACACCTCCACGTCGCTGATCCTCAACACAGGAGAACCACAATAGTGCGTGCTCAGCCCTCTCCTGTACTCCCTGTTCACCCATGACTACATGGCCACTCATGCCTCCAACTCAATCATCAAGTTTGCAGACAACACAACAGTAGTAGAACTGATTACCAACAATGATGAGACAGCCTACAGGGAGGAGGTGAGGGCTCTGGGAGTGTGGTGCCAGGAAAATAACCTCTCAGTCAACGTCAACAAAACAAAGGAGCTGATTAGGGATTTCAGGTAACAGCAGAGGGAGCACCCCCCTATCCACATCGACGGGACCGCAGTGGAGAAGGTGGAAAGCTTCAAGTTCCTACCATTGTTGTGAAATTGTTAGATATTACTTGTTAGATGTTACTGCAATGTTGGTGCTAGAAACACAAGCGTTTCACTACACCCACAATAACATCTGCTAAACACGTGTATGTCACCAATACAATTTGATTTGATTTATTAAAATGTGCAATTATATGATATGTTACGAATTCCAATTTGGCATGTCTAATGTTGGCTAGGTGGATAATGCTAACATTAGCTAGGTGGCTAGGTTAGGGGTTAGGGTTAGGCATTTGGTTAAAGGATCAAGTTTAGGGGTTAGGGGAAGGGTTAATTAACATGTTAAGTAGCTGAAAAGTAGTAAGTAGTTTCTAATTAGCAAAACATTTCCATGATGATATTCAAACATGGAACCTTTTTGTTGCTAGATGTTCACGTTATACGCCTACCCATCCACCCCATTCACTCTACTTTTGTTTTTGCCTTACAATTAAGTAACCATCCGTCTCATGTAACCATACCAAACACACCTAATAATACTAATTTGGCATCACTGATTTACATTTAGTATGTTACGTCTACTCTGAGACCAGGCTGCATAAACACAAACACATATCTGTTCTACTACATGCCACTACCCACTTCATATTAGTAAATACAGTCCATTTTTACTATGCATACTAGCTTTTTTTTCTTTCTATTCTTGCTATTTTTGACTTGACTCTTTTATTGTTGTTATTGAAATTGATGAAGGTACTGCGTTGTTGAGGGAGCTAGCACATAAGCATTTCATTGCAACTTTTATACCTGCTGTAAAGTGTATGTGACAAATAACATTTGATATGAATTGTATTTGTTTTATGACATTGATCATTTGACAGGACAAATAACCTATCAATGTGCTGATTTCAGTATGAATAATCTACATGTACTGTATATGAACTTGTCAGTGATCAGTGATGTCTATGAGCTCAGTATATAATTCATTTACAAACATAAATTCTCAATTTACCTGGTAAAATAAGATAAACAACACACTCAACACAGATGATATACTAATGACATCATCTGTGACCACATCTGTGATCATCTGTACCTACTATCAACAATAAGGCCTAAGAGACCAAACCTAAGGCACTTGACTTGTATGTTTACGCTACACTAAGTAGACAAAAAGTTAAAAAGACCTGCTCTTTCCATCACATAGACTGACCAGGTGAATCCAGGTGAAAGCTATGATCCATTATTGATGTTACCTTTTAAATCCACTTCAATCTGTGTAGATGATGGTCACAGGATTTTAAAGCCTTAAGACTATTGAGACATGGATTGTGTATGTGTGCCATTCAGAGGGTGAATGGGCAAGAAGAAAAACATGTAAGTGCCTTTGAACAGGGTATGGTAGTAGGTGCCCGATGCTGCTGGGTTTTTCATGCTCAACAGTTTCCCGTGTGCATCAAGAATGGTCCACCACCCAAAGGACATCCAGTCAACATGGTTTCAACATGGGCCAGCATCCCTGTAGAACGCTAGGGGGGTGCAACTCAATATTAGGAAGGTGTTTCTAATGTTTGGTATACTCAGCGTATATGCAGACAGAAAGGGGTTTGTTTTTGCCAAGCCAGAGAGGAATTTGAACATGAACATGAGAATTTGAACATGAGTGCAAAGGCCAATGTGTTGTGATGACATACCTCATTCCCTGTCAGTATCTCTCCAGTTTAGTCATTGGTTGGTGGAGTTATCTCAACACTAGACTCATGACTGATGTGCCAGGTTTTTTGTAGTTGAACACGACTTTATTGTTATATACTGTAAGTGGAAAGAATCCCTCTTAGCAATTTGTGGAAGTGATTTCAACTTAACATCCTCTTCATTTCATATAGGCCTACAGTACTTTGTGTGGTCAGACTTTTCTATAACCCACTATATACCAATTGTATGAACTGTATGAATCTGACTAGATAGCTTTACGATAATATATAGAAGTACTCTAAATAAATACTTTTCCAGACCCGATTAAATGATCTAGCCCCCAATCATGGTGTCTGGCTTGCTATCCAACACTCACACCTTGTGTCACGTAGTTGAAACTACACCTCTACAGTTCAGACAGAAGTTCCATTTTAGTTTGTTGATAGAAAAATAATACAAGCACATACATAAGCACGTTTTAGATTTTTATTATATCAAAATACAAAAATTGAAGAGGAAAATATTACATTGGACTAAGCGTTGGAAATTGACACATGATGGACATGAACGCAACGCTGCTTTCCACTTATTATTGGCATGCCATGGATCATCATAGAACATGCTGTATGTCTATGTCACAAACCGCTCATGAGCCAATGATACAACAAATTTGCCAATGCCTTTTTTAATAAACGTATGCCACTTTGTCTTGAGCCTATGCCACAGGTCATAAGCCTTTGTCACCTATTCTCTAGAAGCCACTGGTGGTATTAAGCCAGTGCGTTTATGCTTTTTCTTCAGGGTTTCGTTTGAAGAAGAAGTTCCATGGCAGTTGAACATGAAGTGAGCAACATGTGATCCCAGACAATATTGAATTCCCTGGACAACAGTGGCAAAAGAGAAAATCAACACAGACTAGTATTTTACATAAGGCTTTGGTACAGCACCATACAGTAGATGAGTTAATTGCTCACATAAAAGTTAAGTGTAAAATAATTCCTGATGTCAATCAAACATAACTGAATGATGAAGCTCCAAATGATCCGCAGGTTATCATTGTAAAATAGACAAAAAGTAAAATATGTTTCATGTTTTTGCTTCGGAATATTTACATATGAACAGTCTGATATAGATCAATTGTTTCAGTTGAAAAAGGCATATTGAAACAGATTATGCACTGAAGATGTCAACATAAAATATAGAATGTAAACGTGATGTACAGCAAACGCACATGCCTCAATAGATGAAAATATGCTATGACATGACTACATATTTTTCCTTTAAGCACTACTGGCTTGAGGATGAGGAGCATTAGTTAAAACAGTCAAAGATGTAGCACTTATTGTACAGTAATAATACATTCTATTTCCTCAGTGCTGGTACACATGGAAAAACAGAGAACATAGAAAATACTACATATTCCATTTTCTGTCTGATCACAACCAGGTTGAAAGTTTATGACTGATTTCTGAATAGGCTCTTTTGTATTGTCTCTACATGCAAGATAAATATAGTTAAATCAAATTTGCTCTAAGTATAATCATACCAGCTCCTACTTATGCACTAAAAGCCTTTAAGCAGAAAGACACAAAATAAAAGTCAATCTAAGAGTACAGGATCTTAATTTGATCGCCCTGTTGCAGGAGAACTTTCCTGCAATGCATGATATTTCACACTTGTAGTGTATTTGAGGTTTAAAAAGGCTTCTGAAGTTTGTAATTTCCACTTTGATATTTCAGTCTTGATTTTCCCTTAAGAAAAATATATCAGACCCTACAAAAACGTCCATTAATTATAATCACTATAATAATTCACATTTTCTTTTGCTGCAGGTTTATTTTCCTGCTGTAGCAAATTGGCTCAAATTAAGATCCTACATCTGTACCTCCAAAGCAGCCCTCTTACATACTGTATGTATTTTTGTTGTTGAAAAAGCAAGAGAGCCCGGAAGACTACATACATTAGTAAAAGTCTATATGAAGAGTGTGTCAGCAATACCTTTACCAAAACATACGAGAAGAATCAGCTTAAATACAAACGCTGTTTGATGAATACTCTTATTGGCTATACTGTACAATACTGTCCCCCAATAGGAGACTTTGTGAAACCAGTGGAGAGAAATCACATAAGAAGGTTATGCCCCTGCAGTTGTGTGCTTGAAAACAGTGCTGTCCATTAAAAATAGTTTTGACCTGTAGGAAATGTGTAGTGTAGAACGACCTTCTCATGCCCTGACCATGGGCTCAGATTCCGTCCCCTGTCTGCTGTTACATATTTAATACTGATCAAAAGTACTGATAAATAACTTCACACCAAGTAGGTTTCCCCATCTAATCTGGATATTATATCTCCCCTTCAACACAAGTACAACACTCTGGAGAGGGTACCCTGGAAGCACAGACAGAGGCTGGAACAGAGACGGAAACTAACTATTGTTCCATTGCTACATTATTCTAAGTCTGTTTGATGTGTTTTTTGAATGTCACCACACTATCTATTGCCACTATCTGATTCCACAATCAATACAATTTGCTCATTGCCAATCACACTAGTTTATTAATAGGACTTACAGCGATGGAACTAGTTGAGTTGGTAAAACACAGAGGACTTCAAGAGATTAGGGCTCTGATCTACAGCACCACAGAGTTAAACATAGCACCAAGTCATAATGTTGAAAGCAACTACGTCCTAGTAGCACGTACGTCATCTCTAGCTAATGTAAACACGACTTCGGTTGCAGCACATACAGTACCCCATAACTATTAGATTGTTTGTGGCTCTCTTTTGTTTCTTTGTTACTTTGGACATCTGGAGGCAAGTGATCATGAGTGAATCTACCTGTGTGCTTGTGAAAAAAAAACGTTTTCTGTTTCAGATAAGGTTTAGTCCAGCAACGACACGTTGATGCTTTTCAAATTGGTATTCATTCACATACTATACAACAGAAGAAATACTACTGAACTTGTGCAGCCAACAGGCCCACATGACAATAAAACATTTGTTCTGTGCTAACATTTACTTTTCCATAAACGTAAAATAATGTCTCCGAAAACATGACAAACGAAGCACCTTAAGATGTTTTATAAATTTGTCCACTTAAAGCCTTAAAGCAAATACCTTCATCACATCTAATATTAACTTGCTTTAAATCTGTCTCTCCATTTTTGTCCTCAAGCATATTGAACAAAAAATCTTTCTGTTTCATCTTCCCAAATACAGTACACACCATGTATACATTATGAATATAGATTTTCCCTGTATCTTACATATAACCAGTTCTTGGGATATGCACGTTGATGTATCAATTTCAAATAACTTCATTCCTCAAAATTGTCACTAACTCACCAATTTAAAAATAAATATGTTGGAAAGTGAGTGAAGAGGGCAGATAAAGTTTATGTTTTGATCACTGATTTATATTCTATAGCAAGCAGAGAGGGGTTCAGTTAACATACATTCAGAGAGTTCTTATGTCTAGTTCCACTCCTGAATTGCTATCAGTAGAGATAAAAGTGACTCCAAATCAGACAACTGGTTTAAAATGTCAATGTCTTCCAGTGATTCATCTTGTAAGTGTGTAAGTGTAAAGCTCTCTAATAGGTCTAGTCTACAGGGTGAGAAGAAAATGATAACATTAACCATCAGTGTAAAGGAAAGAATACAACCAAGAGTGGTTGAACCCATCCTTGGTTAACCAGCTAACCTTGTGTGATAAATCAAATCAAACTATTGTGCCAACTAGCCAACGAGCCAATTAAACCTAAATTTAATACCACCACATGCGACAGGTCATCCGTTGTACTATGACATCAGGACAGTCACTTCCTGTACAGCAAAACATACATTCATTATCGGTTAGCTTTAAAATGAATAAACATACAGAGAAATAGCTAGCAGGTAATATTATACCGTTGCTAGAGATAAACAGTTGAGAGTCGAGACAGCCACCCCACCTTTTGAGTTTAGTTAATGTAAGCCAAATGTTGTCACTTGTCATCTAACAAGCCCACTTGTTAAAATCACCTAATAAACAGCAATCAGTTCTTTCAATACAGTATTCAGTATTACAGCTGTTTTGAAATATGAACATCAGTGGCAAGTTTCACTTTCTGCATGATAACTACTTCTGTACCTTTTACATTTAAATGTTGATTAAATTGTGATTTTTAAAAAATATCTATGTTATAGCATTACCACAATTTTAAACCTGAAATGATTAACACTGTCATCATCATCACTAATTGTTATTATAGGTCTGTTCTATTAGTAGAATATACAGTCAAGATTAAAAAAAGAACCAGAGTAATACACCTTCAGTGCCCCTTACTCACAGCTAGGTGTCCTTGGCAGAAAAAGTAGAGTCAGTCCACAGGTCAGACTGGAGCTTATAATGAGTCCCAACAGAGAGAGAGAATGCGTGAAGGTGAAGGAAAAGGCAGTTAATTCACATTTCAAAAACAAGAGAGAAAAGGCAAACAAGGCACCTAGAGATGTGCCATACTCCACAATAGACTGGAGGTTTCCTCCATATTAATGAAAAACACCGTATACACATTTATCACATTTTCTCACCCCTCTTCTGTCCTCACCCTATCAAGTGTACATTTGGCCTCTTGAACACAAAGTTACTGTATGTCTTAGCAAGAGGAACATGGGCTCACCTTTACTGGATTTGATCACATGGTTAAATGCAAGAGAGTGAGGACATGTCTTTTAGTGATTTGAAATATACCAATATCATTGGATGATATTCTTTTAGGATTAAGCAAAATATGCAGATTGGGCTCGATATTAAAAGCGGATGAAAATCAGACTTCAGGCCACAGCATCCAGTTCATGTGTGAAGTGAATGATATTATATACCATTTCTTTCATACATTTCATTTGAAAAATAATGTAAAATACGTATAGTCCAATAGAATTACAGCAATTCTGCACTTACTCTGAGGTATATTTTGCAATAAGTACCCTGTGTTAGATACTGACACTATTTGAATTGTAGGAAAGGTAGACTGAGGTCCTTGTCTAAGGAACACACCAGGTTTAGTCCACTGTGTCACTGTAACACCTCAGATAGACTCCTCCATGACCAGGGACTTTTGAGGTGTTGTGAATTGTTTAGATCAATGCATTTTACTACAATAGGAGATATTGTCCCCCTTTTCATTATTTTATGTATTTACATTACAGATGTTTTATCTGGTGACCCTAACAACATTATCCTCAGGGAGACACGGAAACATCTTTATTTTGTCTCTAAATTATTTGGAAAACGCTAGAGACAGGTTACCCACTGCCAAAAGCTGAATGGAATTAATCACATGATTATCATAATTTCTGTATGGGAGTTATAGAGAGATCTAGGTTGGCGGGTCAATGTAGTTGCCTCCCATGGCTTGATCTGTCTGTGAGTGACAGTAGTGGACATACTGGTCAGTGGTCAGTGGTCAGTGGGGAGTCCTGTAGTTGGGCCCGTCTGAGTCTGTACTGGCCAGGATGGCCGCCTGGTCCTCCTCAGAGCATCTGCTGCGGTGCAGGAAGGAGGTTAAAAAGAGATATGGGTTCTTCCTGTTCTGCCTTTTCCTCTTCCTGTGGAGGTAGAGATCTTCTCTGTGAGCCGAGGGGGTCTGGGATTGCTGCTGGGTCTGAGAGGGAGACACACCTAGGGATGGAGAGGCAGTGTTATTGAGGATACAACAGTGAGGCATTTAGTATGGTCCCAGACTCGCCTAAGTGTTGTAAAGCCAACAACTATGGTCGTTACATAGGCATGACAACGATAGGATTTGGCTTTACATCACAAACAAATTTGAGACCAGGCTACAAGTAACTCACTAAATGCTGTTGTTTTTTGTTCTTCTAACAGTTGTGTGGCTGCCTGTGGCATACTCTTTAGTTCAGAGACTGACCTGTTCTTCTCCTGGAAGTGGAGTTGTTATTGGTGTTGGCAGCCACTCTCTTGGCTTTAGTAATACAGTGGTGTAGCAGTGACTGTAAGCTCTCAGACCCAGCAGGATCACTAGACGCACCTAGAGGTTCCCTAGAAAGAGGAGGAGACAGGCACAATGCACATGCTTTACATTAACTCACCACCGGGGGGAGCTATCCTCTCAGTGATAAATTAGATGAGGAGTCAGGAGGACATTGATTCCGAAAGGCTCTGTAATATTGAACCATAAATAAACTGATGATTTGGTGAGAAATTCATTGGCTTCAGATTGTGAGGAATCAATAAGATACTATAGGATGAACAGGGTTAATTCTCAAAAGAATTATGAAGGAATATGTCAATATTTTGTCACTTTCAGATACCCATAAAATGAAAATAATCTCTATACTGTATTTGTAATAACACTTTTCAGAAGAAAGGCTCCAGTTTTTATAGTTACTGAGTTGCTCCTCTTTCTCTACAGTGAGAATCTACGTTTTTTTTGTTGAGTGGGGCAACAAAGAGGATTCTCCTCTTTTGATAGTTCTATGTGGATTATTTTCATTTTATGAGTGACATATCATTCAAACTCTGCCTAATACTGAATATATTTTTAACGGTTAAAGATGAGCAGTCTCTATCATTGGCTAATTTTAAATCCATGTCAAATTGAGGCAAGTTGATGAGCCTTAAACAGAAAGGTATCTGTTTTTAAATATACTTTTACCTCATAATGAATACATTTGTTTTGCAGTCCATCATAGAAAGATGCAAATAATGATACTAAGACCCCAAAATAATCTCATCAACACCAAACATTTACGTTCAGGTTCATGAGATTTATGTTTGTTGCCATTAAATTACTTATTAATACACCAGCTTCAAAACCTGACTCGACGATATGTAAAGTGATTCAAGTGATTCTACCAAAACATATTGTTTCAAAAGGCATACTGTAGGAACACAAAGCTTTAGAGGTGGTGTCCTTCATAGTGCCACTGTAGAGAGAGAGATTGAGAGCCCTTAGCAGAAAAGGGAGACAAATATGAGAATTAAAGCATTCCTCGTTAGATAAATACAGCAGTATGTTCATAATCACAAATACTGTGTGCAGGGGCCACAGTTAGTTAGATACAGTACATTTCCAAAAAACATGAACACTGTACATCACACTTTCATCAATATGAACATTGTGTACAGAGGCTTCACCATGCTGACGGGAGGAGATGGCAGGAAGAGGAAATGGCCGTTAAAGAACAGTCACATGACAGGAAGAGGAAATGGCCAATAAAAACAGTCACATGACAGAAACGAAAGCACTTAAGACGACGAATGTGACGAAGAATTTAGTCTTGAGAAATATTGTTATTCGTTTGAGTCAAAAAATAGATATTTTGAGAAGGCATGCATGGCATTTTGCACATGGAACAAAACTTTAAAGGGGAATACTCCAGTCTATCAGTAATCTGGGTCCTCTATTGATTCAAGGCTTTTTTGTGCAGGGAAACCGTGCCTGTATTTCAAATACTGCTCCACAGTCCAAAACAGCTCGTAATATTGCTCACCAGCCTAATCACTGTGCGCGACAGCAGGCATGTTGTGCCAAGGAACTGTAGGAAATGTAACCTGTATGTTAGCAGTTGAGCTAGCAAACTTGAATCCAGTAAAGAGGCTCAACCCAAAGTCAGCGATTCCCCTTTAAAGGAGAGAGTGATTAGAGCCCTCCCCTGCTGACGCCTCCCCTCTCAGACATGGGTCCGACCCTTACCTATTGCGGCGTAGGGGACCGGCTCACAACAACGCTGCCCAGATAGCTGAGATCAATCAAAAACAGATGTGGTAAGACCCTTGAGCCCTCACACTGTACAAACCAGCAGCCCTACACTATACTTGCCCATATGACCACGACATTGTAAAGGGGTGGAAAAAGAGCACGGCCTCTTACGCTAACCGGGCAATCCCAGGGATTCAGAAAGGTAGGAGGTGGGTGTGAGGGGGAAGGGGGGAAGGGGAGAAGCATGTAGGTATACAGACAAAAGGGGAATATTATATGCGCCTCAGGTATATTGCTCTCTTGTATGTATTCTATTGTCCTGCAGAGCATGTACTGTATGACTATGCTGGTGTAATATATAATAATAGAGATGATCAAGTAGTCCAAATGGGCTCAGGTTATTAAAAAAATTGGTGTTTGGCCATAAACCTCAGAGGTGCAGTAAAATCTGCTTTGGCCTTCAAATGTGTGAAAATCATTCCTGAAATAGAAAGCTTATCTGGCCAATAATGATGATGAATATTGTGAAAATAATTTTGATACCTTGTACATTTCATATTTCATTTGAGCGGTAGAAGGAACTCAACCTTTCAATTTAAAGTGTAGGTCTCACTCAATCGTAATCTTTTAGTTTAGCTACAGTATCATTTACCACCAGTTAAAAAACAGGAAAGCCTCTGATGAGAAGTCATAGGTGGGCAATAATACAAGGAAATCAAACTTACAAACATGTAACAATAAATATTATCTCACTACACTAGTATTCAGAGTTTTCAATCAATAAAAAACATTGTATATGCTAGTTAATTATTTAGTGAAGCACTTGCTCCCATATTTCTTCCACCTGAAATCCTTTGTTGCAGATTGCACCTTAATGCAATTGCAATGTTTTACAAAAAATATTTGGTTAGGTTTTCTGCCAACATTTTCTTTAGTAAACAGTATTTTCTGTGAACTATGGCAGTTACAAATCACCTTTTCTTCCTAAAATTAATGAGTTCCCATACAGAGAAAATAAAAAATATCTTATAATAATAATTACAGAATTCAAAGATCAATATCAATATCTTCAGATGTGTCTTTGTTCTAGGGTTAAATTACAAAATGTGTCAATCAGGACTTTTAATGTGAAACCTACACTTTACCCATTTAACCTGATTCAAAAGGGTATATTGACAAAATTTGAATAAATTACTTGTTTATGACTGATCAAATGTGTGCCAAATTCAAAATACATGCTTTCTGCATATAAAGCTTACATTTTAATTATTGGTATGCCAAAAGTAATACATTAAGTAATATTCTATAAACTGGGGAAACATTTAGAATTGAGTCCCCAGGTTGGAGAAGTTTGTTGTGTTCGTTTGTCAGTGCGTTGCTGTCCCTGCCGGACCGGTGTAGGTCACCTACCCTGAGGCGGATATCTGGAGCTGGGAGGGCTCTGAGGGCAGCATCTCCTCCTCTGTTCTCCTCTGGGACGGCCACTGCCCGAACACATCCCTGCCCTCCAAGGGGGGAGAGGGGGACTGGGAGGGGTAACTGGCTGCTGTAGAAGCATAGGACATGTGGGGACGGTAACTGGGGCTGGGCCTGCGGCTTCCCTGCTGGCCCTGTGTGGGGGAGGAGGCCAGGGAGGACCTTCGGGAGAAACTGACGGTGGCTTGGGGGTGCAGGGTGATCTCAGGCATCTCCAGAGAGCGGGAGGTGCGGAGGATGCTGGGGTGGGGTGGTGGGCGGACTAGGATATCTGGGGAACCTGGCTGGGTGCTAAGGGGGCTCTGGGAGAGGGGGGAGAGGCGGGAGGGTTGGAGGACCAGCGGGGGCAGGGAGGGGTCTGTCCTACGCCCTGACCTCGGGCTGAGCCAGGACTGGGGGCTGCTGCTAAGGGCTGTGCTTGGGCTCCCTGCACGGGCTAATGGGTCAGGGTAAGGCAACACTGGTACACCCACACCATGGGATGTGTGTCTGAGCTGGCCGAGACTCTGGGCCTGTTGCATAGCTAAGCGCCTAGCTGGAAGGCCTGGGGGTTGGTCTCTGCCCTGTGGAGCCATGGGGACCTCCAACTGCAGGAGCCGAGGGCTGGGGAGGTGCAGGCGGCTGGGGGGGAGAGAGTGGAGAGGGGGGTACGGTGGAGGGTCGGGAAGGTCCTGGTGATGATGTAAGGGATGATGAGGTGGATAAATGAAGCGGGGCCCCTCCAGACCCAGGAAGGGGAATTCGTGAGGCTGCCAGCTGTCAGGTGAGCGAGGGGAGCGAGGGGGAGGGCTGTGTGTATGTGGTAGGGAATGGCCAGAGGAAGTGTACTGATGATGGAGCTCCATCTCTTCCCTCTCCTCTGGGATGGAGGGATAACCGTAGGGCCCCCCGTCAGCAGTGCCTGGGGGGGAGGACAGAGCGGAGCTATGCGGACTGATGTCCGGCATGTAAAAAGGTGGCGGAATCCCCGATTCACCGCGGCTGCCTAGGTAACCATAGAAGGGGACCTGAGGAAAGTCCCTGTAGCGGGAGGCTGGGGCCTGCCCTGCAGCATGATGCCCACTGCCCTCCACAAAGCTCATACCTTCCATGGGCCTGTGGAGGCGGGGGCTGTAGTTGGGGGGCTGCGTGGACTCCAGGCTGGAGGATGTTGGGGAGAGCTGTGGTCGGAGCGTGGCCATGATCGGGGGCAGGGGCCCGGGGTCAAAGTCATTCTCCTCATCCGACTGCCGGAACTCGGGGTACATGTCGGACTCCTCAGCGAACGGGAAGCCCTGGATGCGGCGGTGGGCTGATGGCGGGCTGGCCATGCTGAAACGGCCGTCGGGACCGCGGCTGATCAGCTCGATGGGGCTGGTGACCTCTGCCTCGTGCTTGGACACGCTGTACTTCTTGCTGGCTATAGCACGCTTGGTTTTCTTGTAGAAGGAGAGCTCTTTGTCCCTGTCTCTCTGAGGGCTGGGCAGTCTCCTGACGTACAGGCCCGGGCCGTGGGCCCCATCTGAGGACAAGGACTGGGGCCGCGAGGCGGGAGGGGAGCTCTCTGGACTGATCTTCCCAGAGGACAGCCTGTCAGAGACAACCAACACAGAGACAGATGGCATCATAATGAACCCTTTAAACAGCAGTTATTAATCAATAAACAGCCTAATTGTGCACAGTAAAATAGCATTTATCCACAGTATGCATCACTACTATGCTAGACAGATGAGAAAATCCAAAGCCATGGCACCATGTCAAAGGAAATACACCTGTTTTATTTGTATTCCACCCCTGCATTATGATAGTAGCCAGTGCATTCTGCTAGCATTGAAGCTAATGACTTTAGCTACAGCGACAGTATGAGAGAGGAACCATTACCATGCAGCCATGACAACCGTCTCAAAGATATTATTTTACTCGCTCTTGGGCAAAAACTGAGGGCCATTTGTCTTGTTGGGGACAAATGCTTTTATGGCATAAGAAAAACACAGATGACTTCCAACTAGGCCTTTTTGTCTATTTGCCACACACCAGGAGCAGCATTTCACTGTAAGGTCTACACCTGTTCTATTCGGCGCACGTCACAAATAAACTTTGATTTGATTTGTAAACTACACAGTCAACTATAGTGCATGTACATGCAGCTGAGCCAACGCAAATACAAATCCCTATACGGTGCATATACAGTATACTGTGCATGCAGTTAGGCCAGCAGAGCACTAATTAAATCAAATCTATAAAATGCATTTATTATCCATGCAGCCAAGCCAGCATAGCGTAGTGCAGCACAACACACACTGTGGCATGGTGTAAGCAGCTAAGCACTCACAGGGAGCTGGCTGGTGGGGGCATGTAGCTGCTCCTGGCTGGTGGGGGCATGTAGCTGCTCCTGGCTGGCGCGTCCCAACAGGGCTCTACCCCGGGCAAGGGGGTGAGAGGAGGCCTGCGGTGGGAGACACACAAACGGCATGGGCCACGGTCATCTGTCAACTAAGCCAAACCTCCACACAACACAGGAGGGACCATCATGGCATCACAAGAGGACCAGACTTCACTAGTCTGATATAAAAGTCCCTGCCAAGTCTCCCACAATGCCATTTTCATTCACTTGACCACTTGACCATTAAAACATCCAATTCCTTTTAACATAGACCTCTCTCCAAACCCTTGACATACACACAATATACACTACACGACCAAAAGTATGTGGACAACTGCTCGTCAAAAATCTCATTTCAATATCATGGGCATTAATATAACAGCCTCCACTATTCTGGGAAGGCTTTCCACTAGATGTTGGAACATTGCTGCAGGAACTTACTTCCATTCAGCCACAAGAGCATTAGGTCGGGCACTAATGTGGGCAATTAGGCCTGGCTCGCAGTCGGCGTTCCAATTCATCCCAAAGGTGTTCGATGGGGTTGAGGTCAGGACTCTGTGCAGGCCAGTCAAGGTCTTCCACACCGATCTTGACAAAACATTTATGTATGGACCTTGCTTTGTGCACAGGGGCATTGTCGTGCTGAAACAGGAAAGGGCCTTCCCCAAACTGTTGCCACTAAGTTGGAAGCACAGAATCATCTAAAATGTAATTGTATACTGTAGCATTAAGATTTCCCTTCACTGGAACTAAGGGGCCTAGCCCAAACCATAAAAAACAGCCCCATATTATGAATTGTCAAACTTTACAGTTGGCACTATGCATTCAAGCAGGTAGTGTTCTCCTGGCAAGCGTCAAACCCAGATTCGTCAAACGGACTGCCAGATGGTGAAACCTGATTCAACACTCCAGAGAACGCCTTTCAACTGCTCCAGTATCCAATGGCAGCGAGCTTTACAACACTCCAGCCGACGCTTGGCATTGCGCATAGTGATCTTAGGCTTTTGTGCGGCTGCTCGGCCATGGAAACCCATTTCATGAAGCTCCTGACAAACAATTATTGTGCTGACGTTGCTTTCAGAGGCAGTTTGGAACTCGGTAGTCAGTGTTGCAACCACAGACAGACCATTTTTACGTGCTACGCTCTTCAGCACTCGACAGTCCTGTTCTGTGAGCTTGTGTGGCCTACCACTTTGCAGCTGAGCCGTTGCTGCTCCTAGACATTTCCACTTACAGTTGACCGGGGTAGCTCTAGCAGGACAGACATTTTATAAAGACTTCTTGGAAAGGTGGCATCCTATGACGGTGCCACGTTGAAAGTCACTGAGCTCTTCAGTAAAGCCATTTTACTGTCAATGTTTGTCTATGGAGATTGCATGGCTGTGTGCTCTATTTTATACACCTGTCAGCAACGGGTGTGGCTGAAATAGCCTAATACACTAATTTGAAGGGATGTTCACATACATTTTATATTTCGTTTACATTCAAACTATACTCATGTCCTAGCAAAGCTACCCTGCCCTGACAGATGGTACTCAACAGGAGTGAAACGAACAGAGACCATAACAATAACCCTTATAACAGGTAAAGACGAGTTGATGTTGCATCTAAATTTAATCCAGTGACTACTGCATTGTGAATTGGCATATGAGCTCAAAAGGTTGGCTCCTATTTTTTAAACTCTCTGGTTTTGTTTTTAGTACTTACGATGAGTCAATGCTTTTCCTGAAGTGTGTTACAGACAGGGGAGGGTCTTAGAAGAGACAAAACAGAGATTTAGAGATTACAGCCAAGACCAGAGAAAGAACAGTAGAAATGAAACAGAAGTGAAAAGTAATGCAAGCATACCTGGTTTGCGTTTGAGTTTGCGTTGGTGCTGTTTGTTGACGAAGCAGGCTGCTAGAGTACTGAAGAGCACTGCAGCCGCCAGAAAGCAGATGGTTGCCACAACGCCCGCTACCACGGGCAGCGCCAACCCCTCTTCAGTCACCTCCGTAGGGGGGAAGGGATCTGAGGCGGAATAGGTACCCAGGGGTTCAGAAATGGGGAGGTGGAAATGGACTTCACCTTCAAATCGTGAACTTCACCAATCTTATGGAAGTAATGGATTTAATGGAGTGACATATTAGCCACATTTGAAAATATTCTATTTCATTGTAACTATCTGGGAATATTATTTCAATATTCTCTTAATCTAATTCTGAATTGAGGTGTGTAATATATTAGGTGTAACACTTACCTGTGCTTGACACTCCCACCACATTACTGCTCTCACTGATGAGGTCGTCCATGACGGCCATGACTCTGAACTCATACCAGGACTCCTGTCAGGGACACAAGACAACACACTCCTCCACTGTCCATTCCACACACATAACACAACCACAGTCCAATTCCCCTCAGCATAACCCCTGTCTCAAAATAACGGTGTCATTACCCCCAAAACAACTGCCATCTGCAAAATAATAGAGGTAACACTTTACATACACTTAAAATGATTTAGTAATTCATAAAGTGTTCATTATTATCTTATTGACAGTTTATGACACTGTAATGAACAGTCATTACACATCGGCAGTTGTCACTATAAACAGACAGCATTGTTTATACATTGAGGTATGTACGGCCCTTTACCTGGACTAGGTCCCTGGCCATCAGCTCAGTCTCAGCGGCAGAGATCAGATCGTCGAGGACCTCCCACCTCTCCCCGAGACGGAACTCCATGATGTAGCGGTCGACAGGCGATGAGTGATTGGCTGGCGGGAGCCATGTGAGCAGGACGCCGTGCTGTGTGCGATTGGCTGTGAGGCACCGTGGTGGAGTAAGAAGCACCTGTGGTTCAGGGGTACTCAGGGGAGACACTAAGGGGTCAAGAGAACAGACCCGTTAAAGAAGGAAGTTAACCAATTCATACTATTCAAACAGTCATAACAAACCCATACTGTACATTCACATGTGATCAATCAGAGAAAAATGGAAGATGGTGAGAGCAATTACAAACTGCATTCTACAAGTTGGCACTAGAGAGCAGTAGTGTCAATTATATTGTGAGCTTACAGAATCAACATGACACACTGATGTGCAAACACCTAAATACAAATCCGTTGTGCTTCAAGTTAAGGCGTACCATAAGCTATAGAGTCATCTAAAAAGAAACATGCATTACAAAGAATCTATTCTATGTACAGTGCCTGAAAGTATTCAGACCCAATGACTTTTCCCACATTTTGTTACATCTGGCCACTCTACCATAATGGCCTGATTGGTGGAGTGCTGCAGAGATGGTTGTCCTTCCCGAAAGGTTCTCCCATCTCCACAGAGGAACTCTAGAGCGCTGTCAGAGTGACCATCGGGCTCTTGGTCACCTTCCTGACCAAGGCCCTTCTCCCCCGATTGCTCAGTTTGGCCGGGCGTACAGCTCTTGGAAGAGTCTTAGTGGTTCCAAACTTCTTCCATTTAAGAATGATGGAGGCCACTGTGTTCTTGGGGATCTTCAATGCTGCAGAAATGTTTTGGTACCCTTCCCTAAATCTGTGCCTCCACACAATCCTGTCTCAGATCTCTACAGACAATTTCCTCGACCTCATGGCTTGGTTAAGGGAATCGTTGGCACATTCTAAGGTCCGATGATAGTATCGGTAATGTGTTTTCGGACCTTCCCTTGGTCGTATTCTCGCAGGGCAGAAATCTCAGAGAACAATTGGTAAACTCTGATTTACCACCCCAAGATATCCCTGCACAATGTCTATTTGAGCCCCTACTGGATGGGAACTACAAGTGTAATGGCTGTGCTTAATGCAATGAGATGCACCTGAGCTCAATTTCGAGTCTCATAGCAAAGGGTCTGAATACTTATGTCAAATATAAGGTATTTCTGTTTTTAAGTTTTTATAAATTTGCAAACATTTATAAAAACCTGTTTTCACTTTATCATTATGGGGTATTGTGTGTAGATTGCTGAGAAAAAAAATATGAATCTATTTTAGAATAAGGCTGTAACGTAACAAAATGTGGAAAAAGTCAAGGGGTCTGTATCTATAGAATAGACATACAGTATCAGTGTAGTGTAGGCAGCTGTTCTGGTGCTGGTGCCACTTACCTACTGTGTTAACCGTCACGACCTCGCTGAAAGGGCCTGTGCCCAGCTTGTTCTGTGCCAGGACGCTGAACTGGTATTCTGTCCTGGGCTCCAGCCCCGGCACCACCAACCACGTCTGAGACCCCGACACTGGCATGGAGTGCCAGTCATGGGGGCCAAAATTCTCCTTTTTCAATCTTGGGGGACAGAAACACAGAGAGAGGTATCAATACTAACTAACCTGCACCCTGACTATAAGGTCAATGGGCCACCCTGGTAACACTCAGATAGCCAGTCTTATGTAGTGTGCCTCTGTCAAACTACACAGACAATGGGCCACAGTGTTGCAATACAATACTGTTGCTAGGCTATATTTCACTCTAGTTAATGTCCTCCTCACAGTCATCATATCTGTAATCTTAACTAAAGGTAATTAGATCACTTTGACTCATACATTTATGTGTAACAGCTCTCTGTACAAAGTAATTCATTATTTTAGTACACAAGAGATGCCTCCACTCATATGCAATGTTCCTCAAAGCAAATGGTTTAATATTACAGTCAACAAATGTTCATTAAGTGGCATCAGGCCATGACAGAGAGATGGATGAGAATGGCTGTTAATATTAAACTGCCAAAAGCACCACTTCTATCAGATGATTCATTCACGCACAGCCCCCATTCAACACAGAATGGCTTTATGACTGCAGTCATGTACATAAAATGATAATAGTGATTTTATGGCACCTCGTGGATGTTGCCTAATAGAATGTTACTGCAGTTTCTTTCCATTACATCCCATGACACCTTTAATAAACAAACACATGAATTATGCATCTTCTGTGATTTATTGTATGCCCTACTCTTCAACAATGCAAATATTGTAAACACAAATACAGAATAACTGAGAGTAACATTACTGGAGTACTGAGTAATAAACCATTAGCATTGTGCATTGTAAAACTTGCCTGTTGAAGATAATATGTTTCCCCCTGGATACTGTTGCAGTATTTCATGTAATTCAATTATCAATAGGTTTTCTTCCTGATAACAAATCAGATCGCTACTAGGGCGGTCATGAAATCTTGGCAGCCGGTGATTGTCAAGCACACAAAAAAGGCATGTGCTGTTTCTTACCTTACTGCAGACAAGCTGAGCATCATTGTGATCATATATCATTCACAAGTGATTGTGTATTAGTGGCTAATATTGTCCCCCATCAGATTATTCTTGATTTAATCTTGTTTTTACATATATTAAATAATATATGTGTGAAATTTGTTTTGATTTAGAATGGACCATTATCATGCACCTGTATCGAAACAGGGGCAGCAGGAAAAATACATGTCATCTATGCACTTAAATAGCGAATGGAGGACGCTTTCCCCCGTGGTTTATTTTCATGCCAGCCTGGTAGGCTGTACTCCTGTTGTAAATAGAAGCAATGTGCTTAATATTAGGAAAGTTGAGAAATAAATATAGTAGGCTAGCCTATAGAAAGCTGATGGGATCCTCTTTTTAATAGAGGCCATCAAAAATCTGTTGTCTCACGCAATTGCATATGCTATAGAAATGTTGCGCAACACGAGTTCATGTTCTTTCATGAAGTGTTTGATTAGAATTTTGAATACATTTGCATTGATGTCAGAGTGATTAGAGGGACAATAGAGTGCTGAGTATCAGTTTGGTATGTTTCTAATGACCATCAGCAGCATCAGAGCTTGGAGAAGCCTAATTACCGTGACTAAACGGTCCTGTGGAATTATACTTATTATTTATTTATTTATTTTACCCCATTTTCTCCCAAATTTCATGATAACCAATTGGCAGTTACAGTCTTGTCCCATCGCTGCAACTCCCATATGGATTCGGGAGAGGCGAAGGTCGAGAGCCGTGCGTCCTCCGAAACACAACCCTGCCAAGCCACACTGCTTCTTGACACACTGCTCACTTAACCAGGAAGCCAGCCGCACCAATGTGTCGGAAGAAACACTGTACATCTGGCGACCGAAATCAGCGTGCATGCGCCAGGTCTGCTACAAGGAGTCACTAGTGCGCGATGGGGGACAAGGACATTCCAGCCGGCCAAACCCTCCCCTAACCCGGACGACGCTGGGCCAATTGTGCGCCGCCCCATGGGTCTCCTGGAGCGGCAGGTCGCGGCTTGGGATTAAACCCGGGCCTGTAGTGACGCCTATAGCACTGCACTGTGCCTTATACCATTGTGCCACTTGGAAAGCCGGTCCCGTAGAATTTGAATGCGGTCATGACTCGTGATTTTCGGGGGGGGCAGTAATACATTAAGAGCCCTAAACCCTACATATCTATTGCAGATCAATCCCGAAAGTCTCTGTCCCCCCACCTCTATTAGGGGAATCAGTGGCAATCTGAGTATAAGATGTGATAGTAGACCTAGAGCATGCTGGGAGTACTCACACTGGGCCATACCACACTGAGAATGTCTGCTCAAAGCCTCCGTCGTAACCCGGCTCCCAGGACACATTGGCCGAGGTCACCGAGGGCAACACACGAATGTTGCCTGGAGCATGTGGGCTGGTGCCTGAAGGTCAGAGGAAAGAGATCGTCATATTTAATACCAGGGCCATCTACAGTATACCTATATCTCTCTACTATATATTGCTCTGGCCCACACTAAAGAGTGATAGAGCAATCTGTTAGGTCTATGTGTACAGTATGGTGAAAGTTATAATCACCATTCTACAATCCTTCAATAACCACAGTTTGTGTCAGGTGTGTTATTCCCATAACAGCTGTTTTCTCAATGTATAAAAAGCCATCTCACTCAGAATCACTATCATTGTCCAGAAATGTGTCCTATTAAGTCAAATAATGTACATTGTGCTGTCATTACCATTCACAGTCCTCTACAGTATACAACTGCCTACAATGGCTGTGAATGGCCTATCTGATTGGCTAATTCCCTGTAATGTCAGGTGTTGTAGACCAATGTTGAAGTGAAGGGGAGTGAAGGTCTATGGCTTGGCCAGACCATCACCATCCCAGCCCCCAGCTGTGTGGCTAAGACCCAGCACCTTTCACTGGTATTAAAGGGAGACCTGCTGTCCTGACCACTATGGTCAGAAACGGCAAATCTGTCCACTCTACACTCAGCACCTCTGACATGTCACCTGTCACTCCAGTGAGGGGACACTTGGGCAGGTGCCAGCTAGGGTGTATGACTGTGAGAGTCCTGAGAAATGCTTGTTACTCATATTTACTGTAAACACGCACAAGCAAGTCCCTTGTCTAATCAGTACTTCAGTATACATACAGTACAGCTGGGACTAGGGTCATCATGAATGTCTAAGCAGTACTTCAGTATACATACAGTACAGCTGGGACTAGGGTCATCATGATTGTCTAAGCAGTACTTCAGTATACATACAGTACAGCTGGGACTAGGGTCATCATGAATGTCTAAGCAGTACTTCAGTATACATACAGTACAGCTGGGACTAGGGTCATCATGATTGTCTAAGCAGTACTTCAGTATACATACAGTACAGCTGGGACTAGGGTCATCATGATTGTCTAAGCAGTATTTCAGTATACATACAGTGCAGCTGGGACTAGGGTCATCATGATTGTCTAAGCAGTACTTCAGTATACATACAGTACAGCTGGGACTAGGGTCATCATGATTGTCTAAGCAGTACTTCAGTACACATACAGTACAGCTGGGACTAGGGTCATCATGAATGTCTAAGCAGTACATCAGTATACATACAGTACAGCTGGGACTAGGGTCATCATGAATGTCTAAGCAGTACTTCAATATACACACAGTACAGCTGGTATACATACAGTACATGCTGGTACATCAGTATAGGGTCATCATGATTGTCTAAGCAGTACTTCAGTACACATACAGTACAGCTGGGACTAGGGTCATCATGATTGTCTAAGCAGTACTTCAGTATACATACAGTACAGCTGGGACTAGGGTCATCATGAATGTCTAAGCAGTACATCAGTATACATACAGTACAGCTGGGACTAGGGTCATCATGAATGTCTAAGCAGTACATCAGTATACATACAGTACAGCTGGGACTAGGGTCATCATGAATGTCTAAGCAGTACATCAGTATACATACAGTACAGCTGGGACTAGGGTCATCATGAATGTCTAAGCAGTACTTCAGTATACATACAGTACAGCTGGGACTAGGGTCATCATGAATGTCTAAGCAGTACTTCAGTATACATACAGTACAGCTGGGACTAGGGTCATCATGAATGTCTAAGCAGTACTTCAGTATACATACAGTACAGCTGGGACTAGGGTCATCATGAATGTCTAAGCAGTACTTCAGTGTACATACAGTACAGCTGGGACTAGGGTCATCATGAATGGAAACAGAGAGCTGCAGGGTTGCTGTCAAATCCACTTCAATTCAGATTAACTGAAATTCTGAACCCTGAAGAGCTGAGAAAACACAGGGGGTACGGTACCTATGACTAGGATCATCCGACACGCATGGGGACAGAGGGTTATGAGGTCACAGAGGACAGTACCTATGACGAGGAGGCGCGTGCTGGCAGTGATGCTGGTGACCACATTGGTGGCCACACACTCCCATTCCCCATGATCCTCCTTGCTGAGGGACAGGAACTGTAAGCTGCCGCTGGGGAGGATGTTGTGCTTACTCTTGCTGGGCTTCCCCACCTTGAACACACACACACACACACACACACAGTTCATTGGGACTAGCCTGTCATATTACAAAAGAAGTTAGAATATTCCATGTTTCCCAGACTATTCCCAGCTGTAGCGTGGTGTCATACCTTCCTCCAGGTGATGGTTGGTATCTCAGGGTCTCCCGAGGCAGCACAGGGGATGACCAGCTCTCTACCAGCCTCTTGGCGGTACTCCCCACCAGGCCTCACGTTAAAGTAGGGGGGATCCTGTGGGCCGGGCCAACACACACACAATGTCACAGATCAAGTCTCACAACAAGTCTTACCAAAAGGGGGAGAGAAGACTACACATATCACATTTGGTCAGAGGTTTCTTCCAGTACCAGTACCTTTAGCACCAGAGTGGCCGGGTCAGACTGGCCCATTGTACCCAGGGTGTTGTAAGGCATACAGGTGTAGGTGCCGAGGGAGTCTTCTGTGGCCTCCGCCACCCGGATACTCCCATCCGGTGCCTGGCTCCATCCGGGGTACTGGGACAGGAGAGAGGAGCTACTTTCAACATCACATGGATGCAATATTCTCTAGAGCATGTCAAGGCCTGTATTGAAAACGTGTTAAGGAAGGAGTGCTGATCTAGGATCAGGTCCTCCGTGTCCATATAATCGTATTCAGTAGGGTGGAAAACCTAAAAGAGATCCTAGATCAGCAATCCTAATCTGGGATGCTTTGTGAACAGCTGTTATGGTGAATGAGGTGTAATCAGCATCAGTCCAGACAGACAGAGGCCCACACGGATGGCAGACTGAGACTGACCTTCTCCACTCTGAGAGGGTAGCCATCTTTCTCCCACTTCACTGATATCACCGGCGGGTTGGCGTCCGCCGGGCAGCGGATGACCCCTGGAAGTTTCCGTGGAACGTATATGATGGAGGGCATGTTGAGCACACGGGCAGGGTCTGAGGGTCAGAGATTAGAGGTCAGAGACGACAGAGCACAAGGTTTTGTGCATATGGACAGGAGATGGTTTCAGTGAAAATAGACTGGAGCATAAGTCTGAAACTGTTAAATCACAATTTCACTTCTCCTATAATAAGTTGGTCGGTATGGAAACCATTTAAAAAATTGTATTTTATAATCAAATCTAACTTTATTTGTCACATGCGCAGAATACAACAAGTGTAGACCTTACCATGAAATGCTTACTTACAAGCCTTTAACCAACAGTGCAGTTCAGGAACAGATTTTTACCAAATAAACTAAAGTAAAAAATAATCAAAAGTAACACAATAAAATAACAATAACGAGGCTATATACAGGGGTACTGGTACCGAGTCAATGTGTAGGGGTACAGGTTAGTTGTGGTTAGTTATTTGTTCTTGTGGGTAGGGGTGAAGTGACAATGCATAGATAATACACAGTGAGTAGCAGCAGTGTACAAAACAAATGGAGGGGGTGTCAATGTAAATTGTCCGGTGGCCATTTGATGAATTGTTCAGCAGTCTTATGGCTTGGGGGGTAGAAGCTGTTAAGGAGGCTTTTGGTCCTAGAATTGGCACTCCGGTACCGCTTGCCGTGCAGTGTAGCAGAGAAAACAGTTTATGACTTGCGTGACTGGAGTAACTTGAAGTTACTTTATGGCAACCCAAGCTAGCTGCTAACTAATTGTCTTAAGCTATCAACTTCAATAGTACATAACAGAAAAATTGGCTTCTGGTCACCCTCTGAAGCCAATCACAAAGGTAGTTCTCTCTCTCTCTCACTCTCTTTCTCTCTCTCTTTCTCTCTCTCTCTCTCTCTCTCTCTCTCTCAGAGATCAATGACCAGTGACTTCAGAGGGAATTAGCATAGTAACAAACCTGCTTAGACTGATGATTAAAAAAAACGTCTGGCCTTGTGGCATTTCCCTTCCACATACAGTAGCAGATTAACTAAAAGGTCACCGTTTCAATTCAGTCCGGCACACTGACAAGACCAGGACTCTTTGTCTAAGGGGAGAACGACAGACTGAGCAGCATGCTATGGGGTGAGACTAGCAGACAGTCTCTGTCACTGTCTAGCAATGAAAGATAATCAACACTTCAGAGACTGGAATCATAGACAGGAAAAAATGCTAAGAATATGGTGATGAAAGAGGCCCTGCCAAGATGATGAGCAGTAGGACTATCTGAAATTCAGCCAAGGGTGGAAAAGTTTCAGCAGGGTGATATATATGGTACTGCATCACCAACAACGATACTGTACAGCAGCAGTGTTCTGGCTGCCACTATGCAGGCTGTGATACTGTTGTTTCTCCTCCTGTTCCAGTACAGCCAGCCAGCCTCGTCTGCCCCTCCCCCTATCCCTCCCTCCGTCGCCATGGTAACACTCACACTGAACAGAGAGGTGTGCTGATGCTGACGGTGGAGTTCCAAGGCTGTTGCTTGGGCTGCAGGTGTATTTCCCAGCATCCTCTGGTTTCACCCGGAAGATGTGGAGGGTTCCGTCAATGAGGATGCGGACTCGGTTTTTCAGGTCACTGCCGAGAGGAAGCAGACAGTTATCGAACATGCCATAGCATAGACACACTCACACACTGGAGGCTGCATTAATGCAATTACACAAGTCTGCCATGAGAGGGCAGCATTTGGTCAGATCCATCCAGGGTGAAAAGGTTCCAAAAGATGGAGGAGTTGTATGTCAAATACATCCCCTAATTTTCACAATCACCTGACGTTGCAGCCCTCGTGTTTTCTCTCTCACTACCACTTTAAATGAAGTACCCTCATGATGAGTACACTGGCAGATATTCTATTCCCGCTGTGTTCAAACAAAGAACAAACCCACTGCACACCATGTTCATTCGAGAAATATTTGAGAAGACATTATGCAAAAGAAATAGCAGAGGGAATATTCTCATCTAAACTATGAATTAATCTAAACTATTCATTGTATATATTTGAGTAAATAAATCTTATGACTAGACCAAAAATATCCTCTTATGATAGACTGTTGGCCCCCAGGATAGACCAAACATTGTAAGCAGCCCAACTAGGAAAGCAGTGTCTCATCCTTGGGTCTTTTTCCAGGCCTTCAGAAAACAATTTTAGATGGGCCTCTTTCTAAGGGACTCTCTGATAGGTGGATTCTCCCAGACAGACACTTGGTCTCCCTGTCACTTGTTTTTTCTAAAACATCTCCATCACTAAACTAAAGAGGCGAGTCTGACAGAGCTCCTGGCTACGCTTCAGATCATTACTAAAGAATAAGAGGCATGTGGTATTGTCATCTGAGTGTGCTAACCCGGCTGGTGTGCTCCAGACAGCCCCTGCTAGCCCCTCTCTTACTGCTGCCGAACCACAGCAGGACAGGGCACCAGCACACACACAGTCCCACAGGCACACAGACATGTAGGCATGCACACACACACACACACACACACACACACACACACACACACACACAGTCCCACAGGCACGCAGACATGTAGGCACGCACACACATACATACACACACACACACACACAGTCCCACAGGCACGCAGACATGTAGGCACGCACACACATACACACACACACACACACAGTCCCACAGGCACGCAGACATGTAGGCACGCACACACATACACACACACACACACACACCAAAACTCACACACATTCAAATTCACAACACCAGGACAGGGTCTGGAATATTCAAATACAACAAGACACTGTACACAATACTTTAAGATCACAGGGTGGAAAAGACTCAAAGACCAAAGGGAAGGTACACAGACAAACAGAAACACGATCTCGATTAGAACTTTACTTCTTAGTGAAGTAGACGTTATCTTCCTCCCAAAACCAGGTGTAGGTCAGGTTTCCAGGATACGCCTCTGCTTGACAGGTGAAGCGTGCATTCTGGGATATGTTGACAGTGATGTTCTCTGGTGGTGACTTAATATACGGTGGCCCTACAGGAATCAAACATGGCTTTTAGTGTACAACAAAACATAGACTGAACAAAAATGGGAACACAACATCCAACAATTTAATACATTTTACTGAGTTACAATTCATATAAGGAAATCAGTCAATCGGTACAATTGAAACCGATATTCATCTGTGAAGAGCACACTTCTCCATCGTGCCAGTAGCCATCGAAGGTGAGTATTTGCCCACTGAAGTCGGTTACGATGCCGAACTGCAGTCAGGTCAAGACCCTGGTGAGGACGAGGAGAACGCAGATGAGCTCCCCTTAGATGGTTTCTGACAGTTTGTGTAGAAATTCTTTGGTTGTGCAAACCCAGAGTTTCATCAGCTATCTGGGTGGCTGGTCTCAGACAATCCCGCAGGTGGTCATGGGCTGGCGTGTTTACATGTGGTCTCTGGTTGTGAGGCCAGTTGGACATACAGTACTGACAAATTATCTAAAATGACATTGGAGGCGGCTTATGGTAGAGAAATTAACATTAAATTCTCTGGAAACAGCTCTGTTGGACTGTCTTGCAGTCAGCACAGCAATTGTACGCTCCCTCAAAACTTGAGACATCGGTGGCATTGTGTTGTGTGACAAAACTGCACACCTTATAGTGGCCTTTTATTGTCCCCAGCACAAGGTGCATCTGTGTAATGATCATGCTGTTTAATCAACTTCTTGATATGCTACACCTGTCAGGTGGATGGATTATCTTGGCAAAGGACAAATTCTCACTAACAGGATATAAACAAATTTGTGCACAACATTTTTGAGAAATGTGTTTTTTGTTGGAAAATTTCTGGGATCTTTTATTTCAGTTCATGAAACCTGGGACCAACACTTTACATGTTGCGTTTATATTTTTGTTCAGTGTAGATATGGATACCCAAATGCTTATCTTATGACCCATTCACACAGCGTCTGTTTATTGTTACGTAGGTACAGTAGACCCCTGGCACAGGCTTCTCTCTAGTAGTCTATGAGATACAGTAAGCAGGCATATTGTAACTTGAGCCACAGACTTGGTTGCCAGACTTGCAGATGCCTCCACAGCATGAACACTCAGTGCCCTGAGGTTGCTGCTCTGCTCTCTATCTCTCTGTACTATATTACAGACAGTGAAATGTAAGCTGTCTTTTATAAGTGGGCCCAGCTACAAGCCTCCTGGTTATTTCCTAAATACACACTGAATGGCTTTTATACACCAGGAGGGACTACTGAAAGAGTGGTTAAGTCACAGAACAAATAAAAACAGATATTTGAGTGAGAATCACGACTCCTCCCATGGCTACTTGTAATTGCTCAGAGAGCTTTAGACAACTTCACTGGCACATTTCCACAGAGCCTGCTTATGGATGAATACTCCGTAGTGAAAAACAAAAACAGGCTGCAATATTGCTGGTGTACAAAACTGATATGTATCATGATATCTCAGATTTATTCCAATTCACTCTGGATTTGTATTTATTGAAACCACCTAAGACACATATGAGTTTTTTGAGGATGTTTCAGTCAGACCCTCATTCAAAACTTTCCCCTCACCTTCATGTATTATCAGGCATGTGCATGCAGTGTGTGTATTTAGAGGGGTCAGTAGAGTAAATCCAAGATGTAACCAAGCACTTCTTGCCCATATTCCTTTTAGACACTTGCACATTGACTGAAATTGACACATCTTTATCCCACCATCAAACGTAACAAGCCTACCATAAAACCAACCTGCTCCATCGGCTGTAATATACAGCCTGTTAACTCATCCAGTGCTTGTTTTGATAGATAGATAGAGAGAGAGAGAGAGAGAGAGAGAGAGAGAGAGAGAGAGAGAGTGTGTGTGTGTGTTTGATGTAGACTGAGTGAGGCAGAGGCAGGAAGTGGAGGAAGCCTGTATCAGATCCATTTATCTGAGCAGAGCAGATCCCAGATCTGTGTCTGTGTCTGTCTAGCCGAGAGAGGGCCTGGTTAATGGACCGGAGACAGACAGTGACGAATGCCTCAGACAGACAGTGATATATACACACACACACCACCACCAGCAGCAGCAGCCACAGACTAGGTCACCAGAGGACTTAAAGAGTATTGACTGATACAGACGAAAGCATACTACCACACTGATAAAATCAAACACTATCCCTGCATACTGTGACAAAGGCAGGAAACAGATACTTATTAAGGAGATAGCGGCCGGACTTCATTTCTCTATCTTAAACACAATCTAGACACTGTACTGCATAGCTGTAGGCGTGTAATAGATGTTTCATAGAATGTGTAAGGCAAAAATAGCATAAAGATTCTCAGATTAGGGATTATTCAGACAGTCAGGAAGAACAAACTGTTCTTTCAGTATTCAGCCAGCAATTGTCCTAGGAACCTTCTCCTCAAAACTCATCCTCAGTAATCAAAGTGCATCTCAGTAGGGACACACCCATCTGTGACATTACAATGTGACCGTTGCCCTGTTACCTTGGACCAGCAGACGGGTGGTGTGGAGCACCTCTCCCTGGTCGCTGAAGGCTCGACACGTATACGCCCCTCTGTCGTCCCGAGTGATCCCCAGCACCGTCAGACTCCCATCATGCACCTAGGGTGGACATATTTGTGAGAGACAGAGCAAACATACAGAGATGGTATTTATAAGTGTAACCTAGAGAAATTGCACACCAAAATCAAGGCAGGATTGAGGTTGTCTGTATTTGGTAGGAATGTATCTTTCGCTCTGTGAGTCGGTGGGTAGGTCTGTGCACAGAGGTATTAATATAGAGAGCATACAACCAATACTGTAAAGTCTAAACTCATCATCATGTAATTCTCTAATTAATCTCGTTCCCAGATACTTCCGTCCAAATGCGCGAAGAGTCTGGTGGACCAATGCATCAAACTTGGTCTTCGTGAGCCAATACAGAGAGCCGGGAGAAACTCCCGGCACATAGGAATTGGCTTAATTGGCTTAATCTACCAAACAATCATCTCACACAACACCTTCTCACAAACTCTCCCCCATACACTAGTAAACCAGAAGCACAGAGCCACGCCTCACAACCCTGTGATTCGCTAAAATTACAAATAAATGACAATACTGAAATACTCAGGAGGTCACACCCATAGAATTCTATAGTCACTGCCACTAAGGAAAACTTTGAGTGGTTGATATCCCAGGCTTATATGCACTATGCGTAATAGCCTGGGGACGAGGTTATTCTCTAATTAACTTTGGTTGTGATGTGAGGCTAATCTCTGCAAGCGGTAACCTGGGAAACGTCTCACTGTGCGCCTGTATTTCCTCTCCCCTCTGCCGAGGAGGACGCTGACAGGAACCAATAAGCAGGGAGGGAACACAATAACCTAACCTAATAAAAATACCCTTGTAAATGATGCAGTAGGGTTGCTGGGTTCTGTCCATTCAGGATACACACAGCTGTAGCCCTGTTCATTCAAGCCAATGGTAGGGAATCTGTTAAACCTCTGGGATTATACCTATTCATCTGTCTCTCAAACCTTTCAGTCAAGAGAGTTTAGCAGCCACTAGACACACCCACACAGTGGTCCATCCTGCCTTGGGTCAGCCCAGCTGAGGTAGAACTCCCTTTTAATCCCACTCCGTTGCAGGACAAACACACATAGCTGGGCCACAGTTATGACACAGTAAACTACACTACACTTGCAGCAGTGTAATAGTCAGCAGGTCGTTTCTATAGCTATAGGGAAGGCAGATGGGGAGGGGAGGATGAGGAGACGAAGGTGGAGGAGGAGGTGGACACATTGATTCATGTGTGGGACCTCAAACAACAGGGGGTGCTGAGATGATGACCATGATTCCTCCTCTTCTCTCCACTGTCACATTCCTGACATTCCCTACCAAGTCCTCAAGGACACCATCCATGGAGCGCAAACATTACCACCATCTCTTAACTACAAGGGGAGTCCTCAAATGTATAGACTATCGCTTGGTTGGGAATATAAACGTTTTTCCAGTTTCCTCTCACAGCAAACCAACCACATGGAAATCAAAAACAATTTGAGGGTTCAAACAAATCATAAACATATTCCACCCTCACTACCAATGCGCCTAAATGCTGACTGCATCAAAGCATGGTTTAGATGTGAGGCACTTGGCTCACTGTTGATATTCATGTTTAGTATAACATTCATATTAAGAGTAATGTAATATTGATGCATTAGGAGGGGATTAATAATGCATGAGGAAGTCTTCCAATCGTTTACTATTGCAAACATGTTAAAGCCCTGGGCTCTTCCACTCTGACCTTTGATGAGGCTGTGGTGTGGGAGCCTGAGAGGGGTAAGAGAGAGGGATGAAAGGACTGAGAGAGGAGTGAGAGAGGGGTGAGAGAGGAGTGAGTGAGGGATGAGAGAGGGGTGAGAGAGGGATGAGAGAGGAGTGAGAGAGAGGGATGAGAGAGGGGTGAGAGAGAGAGAGAGATGAGAGATGGGTGAGCGAGAGAGAGGAATGAGAGATGGGTGAGCGAGAGAGAGTGATGAGAGATGGGTGAGTGAGAGGGATGAGAGAGGGGTGAGCGAGAGAGAGGGATGAGAGATGGGTGAGCGAGAGAGGGGTGAGAGAGGGATAAGACAGAGGACCAGCTGAGTGACAGACACAATGACATAGGAATGAGATGAGCTGTCACTTCCTGTACATCACATATCAAGTCCAAATGTTAGGTGCAGCCTTCAGCAAGCCTTCAGCTAGCTCAGGGATTTACTCCATTTGAAACATCTGAGTGTAGGGAGGGGTGAGCGAGGGGTAAGAAAGGGGGTTGTCTATGGTTCACAGGCTTCCTTAAAGAGAACTGGAACACTAACACAAAACATGACAAATGAGAGAGGGGGTGCAGTCGTGGCTTGACACGCCTAGACTGTTCTTCCTCCCCTCAGGGACCTGCCCTCTGCAGGCCTTCCGCAGCCTAAATGACAGACGCTCCTGGCCAATCACAGACATGCCAGGCAGTCTAATTAAGGGCCTCTCGATCTGCAATCTGGGTGCCGATCTGCAATCTGGGTGCAGTCTTACGTATACTCAGGGAGATGGTGGTGTGTGCAGAAAATTTCACCAGCACACACAACCACACCTATAGACTGCCTTCTTACTTGAACATGAGTTATGAAACAGGCTGTATAGGCTTATCTACAGCCAGTGTGAGTACCCAGATAGATGAAAATGCACGTTTTAAGATAACAACCTACTGTATTGCCACCAAAATAGTGTAGAGAATGATTTGGCGTCTGTGAAAGCTTTTACGGTATATCTACAGCTTAGTCTGAGTACCCAGATAGAGGAACATGCATACTGTTCAGTTGTTCTGAATATTTCCATACTGTTCAGTTGTTCTGAATATTTCCATACTGTTCAGTTGTTCTGAATATATCCATACCGTTCAGTTGTTCTGAATATATCCATACCGTTCAGTTGTTCTGAATATTTCCATACCGTTCAGTTGTTCTGAATATTTCCATACTGTTCAGTTGTTCTGAATATTTCCATACCGTTCAGTTGTTCTGAATATTTCCATACTGTTCAGTTGTTCTGAATATTTCCATACCGTTCAGTTGTTCTGAATATTTCCATACTGTTCAGTTGTTCTGAATATTTCCATACTGTTCAGTTGTTCTGAATATTTCCATACTGTTCAGTTGTTCTGAATATTTCCATACTGTTCAGTGCTTACTGTACTTTTGTTCCATAGCAAAACAAACAAACATCAGGAGCAGTGACATCCTCAGAAGCGCTGGGGTGGGGCTGGTCTTAAGCATGCAAGACAGGCATAATATCTAAGATTTCAACGTCACATCTGAATGTCTCCAAGGCTAAATTATCTGGAATCCACATACAGTGCCTTGCGAAAGTATTCGGCCCCCTTGAACTTTGCGACCTTTTGCCACATTTCAGGCTTCAAACATAAAGATATAAAACTGTATTTTTTTGTGAAGAATCAACAACAAGTGGGACACAATCATGAAGTGGAACGACATTTATTGGATATTTCAAACTTTTTTAACAAATCAAAAACTGAAAAATTGGGCGTGCATAATTATTCAGCCCCCTTAAGTTAATACTTTGTAGTACCACCTTTTGCTGCGATTACAGCTGTAAGTTGCTTGGGGTATGTCTCTATCAGTTTTGCACATCGAGAGACTGACATTTTTTCCCATTCCTCCTTGCAAAACAGCTCAAGCTCAGTGAGGTTGGATGGAGAGCATTTGTGAACAGCAGTTTTCAGTTCTTTCCACAGATTCTCGATTGGATTCAGGTCTGGACTTTGTCTTGGCCATTCTAACACCTGGATATGTTTATTTTTGAACCATTCCATTGTAGATTTTGCTTTATGTTTTGGATCATTGTCTTGTTGGAAGACAAATCTCCGTCCCAGTCTCAGGTCTTTTGCAGACTCCATCAGGTTTTCTTCCAGAATGGTCCTGTATTTGGCTCCATCCATCTTCCCATCAATTTGAACCATCTTCCCTGTCCCTGCTGAAGAAAAGCAGGCCCAAACCATGATGCTGCCACCACCATGTTTGACAGTGGGGATGGTGTGTTCAGAGTGATGAGCTGTGTTGCTTTTACGCCAAACATAACGTTTTGCATTGTTGCCAAAAAGTTCAATTTTGGTTTCATCTGACCAGAGCACCTTCTTCCACATGTTTGGTGTGTCTCCCAGGTGGCTTGTGGCAAACTTTAAATTACACTTTTTTATGGATATCTTTAAGAAATGGCTTTCTTCTTGCCACTCTTCCATAAAGGCCAGATTTGTGCAATATACGACTGATTGTTGTCCTATGGACAGAGTCTCCCACCTCAGCTGTAGATCTCTGCAGTTCATCCAGAGTGATCATGGGCCTCTTGGCTGCATCTCTGATCAGTCTTCTCCTTGTATGAGCTGAAAGTTTAGAGGGACGGCCAGGTCTTGGTAGATTTGCAGTGGTCTGATACTCCTTCCATTTCAATATTATCGCTTGCACAGTGCTCCTTGGGATGTTTAAAGCTTGGGAAATATTTTTGTATCCAAATCCGGCTTTAAACTTCTTCACAACAGTATCTCGGACCTGCCTGGTGTGTTCCTTGTTCTTCATGATGCTCTCTGCGCTTTTAACGGACCTCTGAGACTATCACAGTGCAGGTGCATTTATACGGAGACTTGATTACACACAGGTGGATTGTATTTATCATCATTAGTCATTTAGGTCAACATTGGATCATTCAGAGATCCTCACTGAACTTCTGGAGAGAGTTTGCTGCACTGAAAGTAAAGGGCTGAATAATTTTGCAACCCAATTTTTCAGTTTTTGATTTGTTAAAAAAGTTTGAAATATCCAATAAATGTCGTTCCACTTCATGATTGTGTTGATTCATGATTGTTGTTGATTCTTCACAAAAAAATACAGTTGTATATCTTTATGTTTGAAGCCTGAAATGTGGCAAAAGGTCGCAAAGTTCAAGGGGGCCGAATACTTTCGCAAGGCACTGTACCTTCAAGGCTCATTTCCCTAAATATCAAAGAAATGTCATGGCAGCCCTAGAAAATGGACAAATCCAATATTAACCTGGAGGAAATGGCTAGCATGTTTTATTTCCACTGACCTAAAGAGTCACTTTCACAGACCATTTCACTGCTGATTCAAGGTTTAAAGGACATGTATTTCTAGCCCGAGGGTACAGTACATTTGTTGTCCATTTTGGCTTACCGTGTATTTTCCACTGGTTGCAAGCTCCTCCCCCTCCCTCAGCCAGCTGATCATTGGTTTGGGGTTTCCCTGGGCGGAGCAAGTCAGCAGTGTGCTGCCCCCCTCCTTGGCCTCCACATACTGTGGGGGCGTGGTCGTAAAAGTGGGAGGGGCTTTGGGAAAAGAAAAAACACCATTAGCATATTTTCAATCCACTGAGAACATCTTAATTTCTTGAAGGTATTAAAAAGTTGGGAATTTCCAAGATGTGGCATAGTCTTTAAATAAAAAGCCTATCACAAGTGTTTTATGTCCATTCATCTCTAACCAGCATTACACAGGGATGAGGGATGACTGTTATAAATCAAATTTACATTGATAAATCTCTCAAATTTAAGAAATGTGTTCCCTCTTCAATATAGGCAATGATAACCTAATCTGCTCTCTATAAACCCAGTGAAGAGCATTACATCACAACCATCTAACAGAATACAGCCACTAATAAAACCAATCATTAAGGCATACTGCACAGCTGTTCCTGGGCATCACTAATATCCTTATGGGTTTATCATCTATTTCAAGCTAACTAGCTGCTACGCTACGTCTCATGAGTCAACTGCACTTGATATCTCAATGTAACTCTGGTTCTAAACAGCAGAAGGATTGTTCTATTCAGGACGTACATGCCAGGCGGTGTCTGAGAAAGTCCCCAACAATTGCCAAAGACTCCAGCCACCCGAGACATGGACTGTTCTCCTTGCTCCCGTCCGGCAGACAGTACAGGTGCATCAAGGCTCAGACCAACAAACTCCTATACAGCTTCTATCTAACAAATACTACTCTCCCTCACACCTACGCTGCTGCTAAAATTGATTCGATTTATTCCTACCACTATGTTGCCGTTCATTGACTATTGATTACTATTACCTATCTATTTTATTAGTATCTATCTATTTTATCCTGCTACTTGTCACTACTACTCCTGTTCACATGTACAGTGCCTTTAGAAAGTATTCATTTCCTTAGATGTGTTCAAAATGTTGTTGTGTTACAGGCTGAATAACATTTAGATTTATATTGTCACTGGTCGACACACAATATCCCATAATGTCAAAGTGGAATTATGTTTTTCAATATATTGGCCAATTAATAAAAAATGAAAAAATGAAATGTCTTGAGTCAATAACTATTCAACCCCCTTGGTATGGAAAGCTTAAATAAATTCAGGAGTAGGAATGTGCTTAAGTCACATAATGTTGCATGGACTCACTGTGTGTGTAATAATAGTGTTAAACATCATTGCTGAATGACTACTTCATCTATGTGCCTCACACATAAACTCAGCAAAAAAATAAACGTCCTCTCACTGTCAACTGAGTTTATTTTCAACAAACTTAATATTTGTTAGAACATATGATTCAACAGCTGAGACATAAACTGAACAAGTTCCACAATCATGTGACTAACAGAAATTGAATAATTTGTCCCTGAACAAAGGGGGTGTCAAAATCAAAAGTAACAGTCAGTATCTGGTGTGGCCACCAGCTGCATTAAGTACTGCAGTGCATCTCCTCCTCATGGACTGCACCAGATTTGCCAGTTTTTGCTGTGAGATGTTACCCCACTCTTCCACCAAGGCACCTGCAAGTTCCCGGACATTTCTGGGGGGAATGGCCCTAGCCCTCACCCTCCAATCCAACATGTCCCAGACGTGCTCAAAGGGATTGAAATCCGGGCTCTTCACTTGCCATGGCAGAACACTGACATTGCTGTCTTGCAGGAAATCACTCACAGAACGAGCAGTATGGCTGGTGGTATTGTCATGTTGGAGGGTCATGTCAGGATGAGCCTGTAGGAAGGGTACCACATGATGGAGGAGCATGTCTCCCCTGTAAAGCACAGCATTGAGATTGCCTGCAATGACAACAAGCACAGTCCAATGATGCTGTGACACACCGCCCAAGATAATGACAGACCCTCCACCTCAAAATCGATCCCGCTCCAGAGTACAGGCCTCGATGTAATGCTCATTCCTTCGACGATAAACGCAAATCCGACCATCACCCCTGGTGAGACAACCGCAACTCGTCAGTGAAGAGCACTTTTTGCCAGTCCTGTCTGGTCCAGCGACGGTGGGTTTGTGCCCATAGGCAACATTGTTGCTGGTGGTGTCTGGTGAGGACCTGCCATACAACAGGTCTACAAGTCCAGCCTCTCTCAGCCTATTGCGGACAGTCTCAGCCTATTGCGGACAGTTTGAGCACTGATGGAGGGATTGTGCGTTCCTGGTGTAACTCGGGCAGTTTTTGTTGCCATCCTGTACCTGTCTCACAGGTGTGATGTTCGGGTGTAACGATCTTGTGCAGTTGTTGATACACGTGGTCTGCCACTGCGGGGATGATCAGATGTCCATCCTGTCTCTCTGTAGCGCTGTCTCAGATGTCTCACAGTACAAACATCGCAATTTATTGCCCTGGCCACATCTTCAGTCCTCATGCCTCTTTGCAGCATGCCTAAGGTACGTTCACGCAGATGAAGGGACCCTGGGCATCTTTCTTTTGGTGTTTTTCAGAGTCAATAGAAAGGCCTCTTTAGTGTCCTAAGTTTTCATAACTGTGACCTTAATTGCCTACCATCTGTACGCTGTTAGTGTTTTAGCCACCGTTCCACAGATGCATGTTCATTAATTGTTTATGGTTCATTGAACAAGCATGGGAAACAGTGTTTAAACCCTTTTGCAAATTATCTTTGAAAGACAGGGTCCTGAAAAAGGAACATTTATTTTTTTGCTGAGTTTACAATGAACTGTAAGGTCCCTCATCCGAGCAGTAAATTTCAAACACAGATTCAACCACCAAGACCAGGGAGGTTTTGGTGGTTGAAGAGAAGGGCACCAATTGGTAGATGGGTACAAGTGTAAAAAGCAGACATTGAATATCCCTGTGAGCATGGTGAAGTTATTAATTACACTTTGGATGGTGTAACAATACACCAAGTTACTACAAATATGCAGGCGTCCTTCCTAACTCAATGGAATTTCACCATAAGGCCTATGGTGACTTTAAAACAGTTACAGAGTTAATGGCTGTGATAGGAGAAAACTGAGGATGGATCAATAACATTGTAATTACTCCACAATAATAACCTAATTGACAGAGTGAAAAGAAGTAAGCCTGTACAGAAATTTTTTTTTCCAAAACATGCATATTGTTTGCAACAAAGCACTAAAATAATACTGCAATAAATGTGGCAAAGCAGGAAGTTAAAGTTTGGTCGCAAATGGGTCTTCCAAATGGACAATGACACCAAGCATACTTCCAAAGTTGTGGCAAATTGGCTTAAGGACAGCAAAGTCAAGGTATTGGAGTGGCCATCACAAAGCTGACCTCAATCCCATAGAAAATTTGTGGGCAGAACTGAAAAAGTGTGTGCGAGCAAGGAGGCCTACAAACCTGACTCAGTTACACCAGCTCTGTCAGGAGGAATGGGCCAAAAGTCACCCAACTTATTGTGGGAAGCTTGTGGAAGGCTACCCAAAACATTTGATGAGTTTCAGAAGAAAGGTCTTTGTTTCTGGCCATTTTGAGTCTGTAATCGAACCCACAAATTCTGATGCTCCAGATACCCATCTAGTCTAAAGAAGGCCAGTTTTATTGCTTCCTTAATCGGAACAACAGTTTTCAGCTGTGCTAACATAATTGCAAAAGGATTTTCTAATGATCAATTAGCCTTTTAAAATGATACATTTGGATTAGCTAACACAAAGTGCCATTGGAACACAGGAGTGATGGTTGCTGATAATGGGCCTCTGTATGCCTATGTAGATATTCCATAAAAAATCTGCCATTTCCAGCTACAATAGTCATTTACAACATTGACAATGTCTTCACTGTATTTCTGATCAATTTTATGTTATTTTAATGGACAAAATGTTGTACTTTTCTTTCAAAAACAAGGACATTTCTAAGTGACCCCAAACGATAGTGTATTTTCTATTATTAAAAAATGTATTAGCTATATTATATTAGACATTGATTACTGCACTGTTGGGTAGAGCTTTTAAGTTAAGCATTTCACTGTACTTCTGCATGTGACAATAAAACGTAACTGAATTTAGCTGAAGAGATGATCACACTCTCTCTACCAAAGTGGGTCATGTCTAGCCGATGGGAGTCTTGTCTTCACTTCTAATTGAACACACACCTGGTGTGGAGTAAACAAACACACAAATTAGCATCTCTAGAGATCTGCCTCTCCATCGTGGCCCCTCACTGCACAGTACTCCTGTATAGAGGCTACCAGAGACTACCATTAAGGAACTTTCAACCAGTAATCTTGAAAGTAGCACTCATGTGCCAAAACGGATCCCCTAAAATTGTGAACAAATCATCCATTTCCATTTTCAATTTCGTATGATATGTTACGTCCTGCTGGATCGTATGATATTTTACGTCCTGCTGGATCGTATGATATGTTACGTCCTGCTGGATCGTATGATATGTTACGTCCTGCTGGATCGTATGATATGTCACGTCCTGCTGGATCGTATGATATGTTATGTCCTGCTGGATCGTATGATATGTTACGTACTGCTGGATCGTATGATATGTTACGCTCTGCTGGATCGTATGATATGTTACGTCCTGCTGGATTGTATGACGTTACGAATGTGCTGAAGTTCCAGTTCGATCTCTTTAACAGCTGTTGTATGCATTCTCTCAATTACTTATTTGGGTATTGTCGTTCTGTAATGTTAATACAGTATATTAATTTCAGCACATTAAGCAACCAGCTCTGGTTTTTGTAGTGATTTACAATGCAAGTGTGCTTTATGGGTAACCATATTGTGGAATGTGGTGTAGATTATTTTCTATGAACAGGTCTACATCTTTGATTCACATCTATAATGTGGTTTAGATGACCTAACATTAATTTACACTAAGTAGGTGGCAAACAGGAGGTGGCATTTACTGTGAGTGAATTGGGTGACAGGGGAATTCTTTCCGCCCATTATCAGTTACAACACATCAGTACGTGTCACCAAGTGGGGAATTTAGGAGATGTTCTACAAAAAGCCAAGTCGAGCATCACATTCTCGCCCTACTTTCATAATTTTCACGTCCTCTTTAGTCCTGGATTCAGTTGCTTCTGTATTCACACCACTCCCCTCTGTAGACCTTTCCACACGAGCAGATGGCCTCCTTAGAGCTCCATACCTGCTCCCCGACATCTCTCCTTCTCTCCCCTCCTCACTCTGATTCTCTGCCTTCCTCTATTTCTCCCTCATTCTCGCCATCTCTCTTTCTCCCGCTCCCTGGAAGACTGCATAGTTTTACACAGTTTTTCTTTGATTTCCCTTTATGAGCAGATTTCAGAGAAAATGAACATTTACAGTACAGAGCCAGCCAGAGTGGGAGAGAGAGCATCTTTTCCCTGAGGACTACTACTTACAGCACGAAAGGATCATCATGCATTTTTATCAAATTGCAGCATATATTTAGCCCTTTACTGTTTACTGTACTCTACTTTCCATCCGCAACCCAACAACAATTTTCCCTCAAGGCACCAAGAGATCCCCTTAAGACTATTTGTCTCTGAAGTTACTGCAGCTGTGTGAGCTGACACGCACAATCTCTCACTCACTGTTTCTCTCACTTATGTTTCTCTCACTCACTGTTTCTCTCACACTATCCAAAAGCTGCTGATTCATTAGCATACTGCTAACTGATACTAAATTAAGAAGAGAGGAGAGGAGAGGAGAGGAGGCACCACAGTGAACTCTCTGTCTTTCGGGCACAAGGTCTTGCCATCTGACACCTGCCACTGAGTGGGCATGAATCCTCTTTCTGTTTGGCAGGAAGTAGAGGGCAGCAAACAGGAACTCAAAGCAGGCTGTGTATCATATGTAGATTCCACAGGCCACAGGAAAAGGCTGCCTTTAGTATCTGTGATGAAGCCTGGCCAGGAGAGCACCTGCCTTCCCAACAGAGACCCTTTGAGAGGACATGCAGCCATGATGAGGCCTCTGAATGTCAATTCAACTCACAGATGTCTCAAAATAAGCACAAACACTGGCAGCCATTTTGCTCTGGCTCTTTCAGTAGACATGAGAGCTTGGCTTCAGGTACAACCCCAACAGACCCAATTGGGAAAACAAGGCAATAGCCTTATGCTCTGCACCTTTGCCATTACACTGCCGTAAACAAGGTATGGACAAACAAAATATTTTAGACTTGTTTTATTTGAGCTCAAACACCAAAAACTGGTTCCAACACAAAGAATAATGACACATCAAACAAATGATCCAGACAACTCAGTGATTGTGTAAAGGTCTAGCAGTAGGGGAGGGGGAGAGCATAGGCGAGTGAATGAGTAAGCGAGTGAGTTGAGCGTGAACACTGATGAGGACGGCCATAGAGACGCAGTGTGCCTGCTTGCACAGGAAGCCATTCAAACCAAACACACACAGATGTTCACAAACTCCCTCCCACCCCCCTAGACGCTGCGCAGGTGACACTCCCTGGCAGGGCAACCGTGAGTGTAACTCAGTAGATAGGAAACTCATTTAGCCACAACCAAATGCACACCCACAATTACCCACCCATCATTACACACCCACCAGTACACATCCATCATTACACACCCACCATTACACACACACCATTACACACCCACCATTACACACCCACCACTACACACACATGCATGAGTGCGCGCACACTGAACCGTTGAAATACTGAGACATGTACCCTTACATGCTGACCACATCGCTCACATCGTGTGCGGGAGAGTTGCAAAATGAATTTCAAACATACATGTTATTCAGTTATTGCACCCACACCGCTCGCGCGCGCCAACGAGCTTCTGCATTGCCAAGCACTAAAATAGAAGTCAGTTCTATTTGTGACACTGATCGTGGTGCAAGTCCTGCCTCTCCCATCTCCTCATTGGTTTATAGAAACAGATACCCACGTGCCATCTCCTCATTTGTTATACCCACGTGGGTGATTGAAAGATGAACTGAGTTTGGGCGGTCGTCGTGGTAAACTATGAAAGTTAGATGCCAATCGCCATATAAAGTCCAAAGAAGAAAATGCCTGGAAGGAGGAGAGATGACTAGAAACGATTCGGTTGACCATATTATGTGTGGATTAATTGTCGGAGTAGAGGTCCTTCTGCATTTCAGGTAAAATAACAACTCAATGTTTATATCCCAGGACAAATTTGCAAGCTACAGCAAGCTAGCTAAACAGGACAAATTAGTTAGCAGCTGCAAGCTAGCTAGCTAAATTGCCATAAATGTTTAATGCTTTTCGACATGTCCCTAAATTACTATAATTTGTTCAGAGTTTGTTTTAATATTTCAACCGGCGTGTCGTGATCGCGCACGCACGCGGCCGGTTTGGGTATGGTGTATGGTGTAACACACATGCAAATGTTCTCACACACAAATATACAGTGTGTAGATGCATGCTTGCACACATAGACAGTAGTCTTGGTAATGTTTGGTAGTCTCCCTGTTCTTAATCTACCTTTTCAGTTTCATAGTGACCATCAGGTTTACAGTGAACCTCATCCAATGTCAAGTAAACTGTATATGCATCTAAAATCAGTTACAGATTAGAAGGTACCTGATGAGAATATGCATGAGCCTCACACAGACAGTGAGCATAAGTTCAAACCAAAAATACTTTTTGAGTGTGTGAATTTGACGGTATAAACTGCAAACTGTCACACTAATAATATCTTCAGTCCTTGTGAGGTGTCTATCTGGAGGGAAAAAACACTGTTTAATGTTATAACATGACTCTAACGAGACGACTGCATTTAGTTGAACCCATTATTTTCAAATGCCTGCATCGTATGGAGAAATAACTACCCACCGTTATCCAGCCGGAGGACGGACAAATAAGAGAAGTATTGTATCTGAATAACACCAGCAGAGAGACCAAAATAATTGGAATGAACAGATATGCTGCAGCTACACTTTAGCATCTGCGGCCCTGCAAACCAAATTGAATACGGCAACGTAAAATTAAATTATATTACATTTCTCCAAGACAAGTATTTTTTTATTGTCTATTATAACATCTGACAAAATGAATAAAATCAGAACCCATTAGAAAATATGAATATAAAACCGATTTGGTTTTCAGAAGATAAAATAGTAAAGATCATGGGCATCATTGTAAGTTGACTCTAGGTCTTGAACAGAACCATACATAGAGGGTTCTGCATGATACTTCAACATTCTATGACAGCCATGTTAGTGCCCCATTAACAAGACATAGATCATATCTAAATAATGCTATGTAACTGAATGTCTAGAATTAAAACCATTTTCAACCTTCTAAAAGTTAGCCCAGCTCTGTAAATACATGGTCCTGGTCTTGAACAATGTACTGGAACACATTACATAGCTAGAAGCAGCTAGCCGCTAACCCGTTGGGGCCTTCCTGGGAAGTGCAAACGTGCAGATTTTTTTTCCCCACCTGGTCATCAGTTTGATTGCTCACAGACTATTCCAGACATTTCCTGCCGGAACTGTGTTAAGCAGGCCACAATCAATTCCCCTTCTTACTAGTCTCTCATCCCTTTATCCCCAAGGCAATCTGAAATGTGTCTGTCTGTGCCATGTTCCTGAAAACAGCTGTTCTAATTGTAGGTTACTTTCTAAATGTAATCCATTACAGTTACTAGTTACCTGTCCAAAAGTTCTTGCACTTCTTGAATTAAACCATTATTGGGTTCAAATACACATTTAGATTTGCGAAGAGCCATCCACAACAACCACAATCTGTAAGCCGCAAATAGCTAAATGAGAGCGCAGAAGTGTGATTCACATCAATACACTATGTAGATATCAATAATAAGTGATATCCGTATCGCCGTTGACAACACCACTGCTGCCATCCTTACCTCCAAGTGTTTATTCAAGTTGGATAATGTTTGGATGCCGACAGCAGTCACACCATTGGAAGACATAGCTTGGACTGTAGCCTACAAAAGCCTATTCCTGCTCTTTTCCAGCGATCCAACACATTTGGTGTGTCATCATAGTGGTCTCTGACTTGTGGTCAGACTCGCTCAGGTGATAAAACTTAAACTTGCGTATTTTTTCAATGCTACTTTGAATGTCATTGAGAGAACAGAGAAGTGTAAACTTTTTTCCCGCAAACATTCTTACTGAATAAAAAGTAATCCTCAACGTAATCATGTAGTTTTTCAAAAGTATCTGTAATTTGATTACAATATTTTTGCAGGTAACATAACTAATTACAGTTGCTGTTTTTTGTAATCCCTTACATGTTATGGATTACATGTAATCTGTTACTCCCCGACCCTGATTGTCACTCATCAGAGCTTCAACATCTCAGAATAAACATAGCCAAAGTGACTACAAAGAAAAGGCCATAAATCATGAAAACAATTATTTTGGGGTACAAATTATTTTACAGTACCACATAGAATCACTAAAAAGCCAAACATCGTCCAAGTGATAAAACAAATCAGCACGCACACAGTAAATCTGAAATCTCAGACAGACAAGTCATTGAATGGCGAATAAGAGAGAAGAAATGTTCTGACAAAAACTTCTGAATGTAGTTAGCTACAGTATAGCTATCTGAGGCTGACCAATGAAAACTGTTGAGGCATTGAATGTAAGCAACCTATGAGGTGAACATTGTCACGAATCACTCGAGCACACACATCTAACGAGATTACACTGTAGAAACACATTCTCCATATTGAGTCCCAATTCCAAACCACACCTACCACACTCCAATCTGTTGTTGCTGACAGTAAAGTGACAGTGAAGTGAAACAAAAGGCACCCTATTCCCTATATAGTGCACTACTTTTGACCAGAGCCATATGAGCCCTGGTCAAAAGTAGCGCACTACATAGGGAATAGGCTGCCATTTGGGACGCAGTGACTCACCATTGACTGTGAGCTGCACCCAGCTGCCATTGTGGAAGGTGTTGTATTGCTGCTCCAGCATCAGAACCCTACACTCGTACCAGCCCTGGTCCTCTGAGCGCACTGGGTCAATCTGAAGAGACGCCTTCCCATGCAGGCTGGCTCTACCTGGGGTGGGAGAGAAGAACACAGGGAGGGTCAGGTGTCAGGACCATAAAATTTGAGTAGATCCAAACGGTACACCCAATATGGCCAGCAGTGTACCCAAAGAGCACCATGAACATGGACACCAATCAGTATGATGCACATATCTAAACATGGATGAAGCTTACACAGCTCTTTCATTATTCCACTGACTGTTCAATTCATTAATGACACTACAGTATCACACGCAGAACCCACACCAACATACTGACATACCGCTGACACAGACATCACACAGCAGAAGAAAAACGTAGCTAATCTGCCAATAGCATCTCCTCTGGGTCTCTGTGGCCTGAGATGGTGCTGTTAGATAACCCCTAACCTATCTAGTATTAGGATTAATGGATAATATTACCTGGAGGGCAATATATATTCCTGGGAAGTGATATATATATATATATATATATATATATATATATATATATATATATATATATATATATATATATATATATATATATATACTGTATATATATCTCCTCTCCCCCTCCACCCCCCAGTCTCAGGAGATAAAGAGGAAATCTAAAAGTAGGAAGTCATGTCACAGAGAATGAGCGAAGTTGAGGAAACCAGGCATGTTGAAATCTGTCTCACAGCTTCCAACCCACTGCACCAACATGGCTTCTGCTACAGCCCTGACAGTCAAGCCGGATGAACAGACTAAAACACTCAAACCTCTGTTAGAGCCGTGCCCTGGTACAAAGATCCTATTCCAAACTTTGAGTTGTATATACAGTGCCTTTGTAAAGTATTCAAACCCAATGACTTTTTCCACAATTTGTTAGGTTACAGCCTTATTCTAAAATCAATTAAATAGTTGTTTTCCCTCATCAATCTCCCACAATACCACATAACGACAAAGCAAAAACAGGTTTTTAGAAAAATGTGCATATTTATAAATAAATAAATAATAATAATATTACATTTACATAAC